>NW_027287952.1:138111-251845 GCF_047511675.1 Marmota flaviventris
TAAACCTAACCATAACACAAACCCTAACCCTAACACTAACTCTAACCTAACACTAATCCTAACCCTACCCTACCCCTAACTTCAACCCTAAGCATAAGGCTAAACCTAACCCTAACACTAACCGTAACCGTAACCCTAACCCTAACACTATATGTAAACCTAACACAAAACCTAACTCTAACTCTAACACTAATCCCAACACTAACCCTAACCGTAACCCTAACCCTAACCTTCACCATAACACAAACCTTAACCCTAACCCTAACACAAACCCTAAAACTTACCCTACTTCTAACCCTGACCCTAACCCTAATGCTAACCATAACACTAATTCTAAACCAAACCCTAAAGCAAACCCTAACACTAACCCTAACCTTAACCCTACACCTAACCTAATCCTAACCCTAACCCTAACCCAAACCATAACCCTAAACCTAATCAAACCCTAACCCTATCCCTTAGCTAACCCTAACCCTAACATTAACACTAACCATAAACCAAAGCTAAAATAACCCTAACCCTAACTCTAACCCTAACCCTAACACTAATCATAAATCTAACCCTCACCCTAAAAGTAACTCTAAACGTATCCCAACTCTAACACTATACCTAAACCTAACTGTAACCCTAACACTAACCCTAACTTTAACACTAAACCTAACCCTAAAACTAACCTTAACCCTAACCCTAACATGAACACTAACCCTAACCCTATTAATAACACTAATTTTAACCCTAACCCAAACACTAACACTAACCCTAAACCTAATCCTCACCCTAACACTAACCCTAACACTAACAAAACCCTAATGGTAACCCTAACAGGAAACCTATTTCGAACCTTAGCCCTAACCCTATGAATAACCTAACCCTAATCATAAACCTACACTAACCCTAACCCTAAAACTAACCAAAAACCTAAACCTAAACATAACTTTAAAACTAACACTTATTCTAACCCTAACACTAACCCTGTCCCTATCCCTAACCCTAACCCTAAACCTAGCTCTAATCCTAACCCTAACCCTAACACTACCACTAACCCTAAACCTAACCCTAACCCTAACACTAAACCGAACCCTAACCCTAACACTAACACTAACCCTAACACAAACCCTAAAGCTAACCATAAGCGTAACTCTAACCCTAATCCTAAACCTAACACAAACCCTAACCAAAACCATAACCGTAACACTAAGCTAACCCTAACCCTAACCCTTACCTAACACTAACCATAACCCCAACACTAACCTTAATCAAAAGCCTATCACAACCCCAAACCTAATCCTAACCCTAAATTAACACTAACGCTAATCCTAACCCTAAACCTAACACTAAGCTACTCCTAATCTTAACCAAAACCCTAACCATAACCCTGTTGCTAACACAAACTTGAACTTTAACCCTAACAACTAACCCTAACCCTAACTCTAAAGCTAAACCTAAGCCTAACCAGAAATTTAACCCTAACCTTATCCCTTACCTAACACTAACACGAACCCTAATACTAACCCTATCAATAACCCCAAAGCTAACCCTAACCGTAACACTAAACCTAACCCTAACCATAACCCTAACACTAACCCTAACTCTAACCCAAACCCTAAAACTAAACCTAACCCTAACACGAACCCTAAACCTTTCCCTAACACTAACCCTAACCCTAACCTAAATTCTAACCCTAACATTAAACCTAACCCTAATCCTAACCAATACCCTAATACTAACCCTAACACCAACCATAATCCTAATCCAAACTGTAACCATAATCCAAACCCTAACCTTTACACAAAACCTAAACCGAATCTTATCCCTAACACTAACCCTAACCCCAAACCAAATTTTAACCCTAACCCTAAACCTAACACTAATCCTAACCCTAATCATAACCCTAAGCCTAACTCTAAACCTAACCCAAACCTGAATGCTAATAGTAACCCTAAACCTAACCCTATCCCTAACCTTAACACTAAGAGTAACAATAAACCTAACACTAACCCTAATCCTAACAGTAATCCTAACACTAACCCTAACCCTAAACCTAAACCTATACCTAAACCTAACACTAACCCTAAACCTATCACTAACATGAACCCCAACCCTAACCCTAACCATAAATCTAACACAAACCCTAACCCTAAAATGAACCCTAACCCTAACCATAACCCTAACACTAAACCTAATCCTAACCCGAATTCTAACACTATCCCAAAAACTAATGTTAACCCTACCCTAACCTTAAACCTAACCCTAACTCTAACCCTAACACAAACTCAAATCCTAACCCAAACCCTAACCCTAAACTAACCACAATGCTAATAGCACTTACCTAAATCTAACCCTAATCCTAAGGCCAACAGTAGCCCTAACACTAACCCTAATCTTAACACTAACACGAACCTTAACCCTAACAATTCTACTAAGCCCAACCCTGATCCAAACCCTAACCCCAACACTATTCCTAAACCTAACCCTAACCTTAACACTAACAATAACCCTAACCCTAATCCTAACACTAACCCTAACACTAACTCTACCTCTAACCCCAACACAAACCCTAAACCAAACCATAACCCTAAACCTAATCTAACCCTGACCCTCACCCTTACCTAACCCTAACCACTAACCCTAACCTAAACACTAACCTTAACCCTAATTTAACCCTTATCTTAACCCTAACCTTAAAACTAATCCTAAACCTAACACTAAACCTAACACTAACTCTAACTGTAACCCAAACCTAAGCATAACACTTAACTCTAACCCTAACCCTAACACGAATCTTAACCCTAGCCCTAAACCTAAATCTAACCATAAACCTAACACTAACCCTAACTAACTAACATGAACCATAACGCTAACCCTAAAACTATACCCTAAACCTAAAGCTCACCCTAACTTTAACCCTAACCCTACACTAACCCTAACTCAAACCATAACCGAAACGTTAAAACTAACGCTAACCCTAGCACAAACCATAACCCAATTCATAACCCTAACACTAACCTAACCCTAATGCTAAACTTACCTAACATTCACCCTAATTCTAATCAGCCTCACACAAATCCTAACCGTAACCCTAATACTAACCCAAAACCTAAAACTAAACTTAATACTAACACTAAACCTACCCTAACCCTAATCCTAACCCTAACCCAAATGCTAATGCCAAACCTAAACCTTAGCATAACCCTAACCCTAAGCCTAACCTATCCCTGACACTAACCCAAAACCTAACACTCACCCTAACCCAAACACTAATCCTAACCCTAACCATAACCATAACCATAACACTAACCCTAACCCTAACCCTAAACATAAACTGAAACCTAACACAAACCCTAAGCCTAACCCTAATGAACTCTAACCCTAACACAAACCATAACCCTAACACAGACTCTAATATAAACGCTAACCCTAATCCTAACCATACCACCAACCCTAACCCTAACCCAAACCATAATCTTAACTGTAAAACTAAACCAAACCCTAACCCTAATCCTAACCTAAAAGTAACCCAAACACCAACCCTAACCTTAACTGTAACCCTAACCTAACACAAACCCTAACAATGACCCTAATACTAACCCTAATCGTAACCCTAACCCTAACCCTTACCTAACACAAACCCTAATCTAACCTAACTCTCACAAAAAACCCTAACCCTAAACATAACCCTACCCTAACCCTAACCCTAACTCTAAAAACTAACCCTAACCCTAACTCTTAATAACACTAAACCTAACCCTAAACTTAACCCTAACTCTAAAATGAATTCTAATCCTACCCCTACCTGGAACATTAAACCTAAACCTAACCCTAACTACAACACTAACCATAATCCTAAATATATCACTAACATTAACACCTAATCCTAACCCTAACCCTAACCCTAACATTAACCCTAACAATAACACTAACACTAACACTAACACTAAATCTAAACATAACACTAACATGAATCCTAACCCTACCCCTAACCTTACCACTAACCCTAACCCTAACCCTAACTCTATCCTTAACACTAACACTAAACGTAACACTAACCCTAACCGTTAAACTAACCCAAACACCAACCCTAACACTAACCATAACCCTAATCTGAACACAAACCCTAAACCCTAACACTAACCCTAACACTAACCCTATCCCTAACCCTAAACTTAAATCTAATCCTAACCCTAAACCTAACCCTAATGCTAACCATTACCTAATCCTAACCCTAATCCTAAATCTAAATATAACCCTGACACTAAACCTAACCCTTACCAAAACCAAACTATAACCCTAACCATTCCACTAAACCCAACCCTATTCTAAACCCTAAACCTAACACTAACACTAATCCTAAACCTAACCCTAAATTTAACTCTGAAACTAACCTTAACCCTACCCTAACATTAACACTAAGTCTAATTCTAACCCTAACACAAATGCTAACCCAAATCATAACCCTGACCCTAATCTAACCCTAACCCTCACCCTTACTTAACCCTAACCCTAACCATAACACAAACACTAACCCTAACCCAAGCCAAACCTAACCCTAACCCTAAACCTATCCATAACCCTAACCTTAACCTAACGCTAACCCTAACCCTAATCCTAACAATAACTCTAACCATAACCCTAAACCTAACACTCACTCTTACCCTAACTCTGAACCTTACCTTACACTAACCCTAACTCTAACACTGAACCTAAACCTAACACTAACCCAAACCCTAACACTAACAGGAGCACTAACCCTAACTCTAAACCTAAACTAAACCTAACCTTAACCCTAAACCTAACCCTAACATATACCTATCCCTAGCACAAACCGTAACCGTAACTCTAACCATAACCTTAACCCTAACCCTAACACAAAACCTAATTCTAACACTAACAAAAACACTAACCCTAACTTTTCACTAACACTAACTATAACCTAACTCTAACAAAAACCCTAACACAAACCCTAACCCTAACCCTAACCTAACCCTGTCTATAATGCTTACCTAACCCTAATTCTAATCATAACTCTAACACTAACCCTAAACCAAACCCTAACACAAACCCTAAATCTAACCATGCCACTAAGCCTAACCCTTAACCAAACCCTAATCCCAAACCTAAAACAAACCCTAAAACTAATTCTAATCCTAACCCTAATAGAAACCCTAAACTAACCCTAAATCTAACTATAATTCTAACCCTAAAAATAACCATAACCCTGAACCTAAACCTGATCCCCACCTTAACCCTAACTCTAAACCTAATACTAACCCTAACTCTAAAACTAACACTAACCCTAAACCCAACTATAACCCCAACCCTAACACTAACGCTAACTCTTGATCTAACCCTAAAACTAACACTAACCCTAACCATAACCATAACCCTAACCTTAATCTAACCCTAACCCTAACCCTAACCTAACACCAAAAATTTCCCTAAACCTAACCCTATCACTAACCCTAACCCTAACACTAAAACTAACCCTAAACTAACCCTAACCATAACACTAACCCTAACACTAACCTTAAACCTATCACAAAACCTAACACTTATCCTAACCCTTACACTAATCCTAAACCTAACTCTAACACTAACCAAAACACTAATCCTAATTCTAAACCTAACCCTAATAGTAAACTAACCGTAACCCAAAACCTACACCTAAAACTATCACTAACCCTAAACCAAACCCTAACATGAATCCTAACCCTAAACCTAACCCTAACCCTAACACTAAACCTAAACCTAATCCTAACCATAACACTAAACCTAAACAAAACCCTAACCCTAACCCTATCCTTAAACCTAACCAAAAACATAACCTTAACCCAAATACAAACCCTAACCCAAACCACAACCCTAACCCTAACCTAAACATAATGCTCTTACTTAAAATAACACTTAACCTTACCCTAACAATAGCCCTAACACTAACACTGATCCTAACATTAACACAAACCCTAACACTAACCATTCCACTAAGCTCAACCCTCACCCAAACCCTAACCCTAACCTTAAGACTAATCCTAAATCTAAAACCTAAACTTAACAGGAACAGTAACCCTAACCATAATACTAATACTAACACTAACACTAACTATAACTATAACCCAAACCCAAATCATAACCCAGACCCTAATCTACACCTGACACTCACCCTTACATAACCCTTACCACTAACCCTAACCCAAACACTAACCTTAACCCTAACTGAACCCTAACACTAAACCTATCACTAATCCTAACCTTAAAACTAAACCTAATCCTAACCTTAACCCTAACACTAACTCTAACTGTAACCCTAACCTCAACCATAATACTTACCCTAACCCTAACACTAACCCTTACATGAATCTTAACCCTAATCCTAACCCTAAACCTAACACTAACCCTAACACTAACCCTAGCCCTAACATTAACCATAATGCTAACCCTAAATATATACCCTAACCCTAACAATTACCATACACCTAATCCTAAGACAAACCTTACCCAAACCATATCCCTGACCCTTGTCTAAACCTAACACTCATCTTTACCTAATCCTAACCCTTATCCTAACCCTAACCCCAACACTAATCCTAAACCTAATGCAAACCCTAACACTAACCCTCACTCTAACCCTAACACTAAACTTATCACTAACCCTATCACTAATCTAACCTTAACCTAAGCATAACACTAACTCTAACCATAACCCTAACCGTAACACTAATACTTAACCTAATCCTATCCCTAACCCTAACACGAATCCTAAAACTAACCCTAACCCTAAACCTAAAACTAACTCTAACCCTAACCCTAAATTAAAAATTAACTCTCATGCTAACACTAACCCTAACCCTAAACCTGACACGAATCCTAAACCTAACCCTATCCCTAAACCTAAAACTAACCCAACCCTAACCCTAACTTTAACACTCTCATGCTAACTCTAACCCTAAATCTAAACCTAACAATAACACTAACACTAACCCAAATCCTAAACCTAACTCTCACCCTAACCCTAAACCTAACACTAACCCTTACCCTAACCCTAAAACTAACCCTAACAATAACTCTAACCCTAACCCTAAACCTAAACATAGCACTCAACATAACCTTAACCATAATAAGAACCCTAATCCTAACCCTAACTCTAACCTAACGCTAACCCTAAACCGAACCCAACCCTTAACCTAACCCTAACCTAAAACCTAACCCTAACCCTAACTTTAACACTAACTCTCATGCTAACCATAACCCTAACCCTAAAACTAACAATAACCCTAACACTAACCCTTACCCTAAACCTAACTATAACCATAACACTAACCTAAACCTAACCCTAAATCTATCCATAACACTAAACCAAACCATAACCCTGACCCTAACCTAAAAATTACCGTAACCCTTACCTAACCCTAACACTAACCCTAACCCAAACACTAACACTAAACCTAACCGTAACACTAACCCTAACCCTAAACCTAACCCTAAACCTCACAGTAACTGTAACCATAACCCTAACACTAACCTTAAGAGTTACCCTAACCCTAGACCTAATGCTAATCCTAACACAAATTATAACCCAAACACTAACCCTATCCCTAACACTAAACATAACACAAACTCTAACTCTAATCATAACCATAACCCTAAACCTAACCCTAAACCTAACACTAACTGTAACCATAACCCTAACCCTAACCTTAAGGGTTACCCTAACCCTAGACCTAATGCTAACCCTAACACAAATTATAACCCAAACACTAACCCTATCCCTAACACTAAACATAACACAAACTCTAACTCTAATCATAACCCTAACCCTAACCCTAAAGCTAAACCTAAACCTCACTCTAACCATCGCCATAACCCTAAACTTAACACTTGCCCTAAACTTAACTCTAATCCTAAACCTAAACGTAACACTAACCTTGTGTGCGTGGTGTTCACAGGAGTTCATAAATAAAGTTTGTTCCTGCTTCAGTGGCTTGTGATTTATGCCCAGCCAGATGGCGGCAATTACTCACCCTAAACCTAACCCTAAACCTAACACTAACCCTAATCCTAATTCTAAACCTAGCCCTATCACTAACCTTAACCCTAATCCTAACCCTACACCTAACACTAACTCTAACCCTAATCCTAACCATTACCCCTAACAATAACACAAACCCTAACCCTAACCCTAACACTAACCCAGAACTGAAACCTAACCTAATCTTTTCCATAACCCTAACCCTAAACCTAACCCTAACCCTAACCCTAAAACGAACCTAAGTCCTAACCCTAACCTAAAGTAACCCTAACTCTAATCTTTACTTAACCCTAAACTAAACCTAACCCTAACCCTAAACCTAACACTAAACCTAAACCTAACCCTAAAACTAACACAAACCCTATCCATAACCCTAACATTAACACTAAACCTAAACCTCTCCCTAAACCTAACTTTAACCTAAGACTAACCATAACACTAACCATAAACCTAAATCTAATCCTAAACAAAACACTAATTTTAAACCAAGGCATTACCCTAACCGAAACACTAACACTTACCCTAACCCTATACCTAACCCTCATCCTAAAACTAACCCTAACCCTAACCCAAACCTAACCCTATCACTAACCCTAACCCTAATCCTACACCTAACAGTAACACTAACCATAAACCTAACCCTAATCCTACCTGTTACCCTAACACTAAACCTCACACTTACCCTAACACAAGCCCTAACCCTAACACAAACCATAACCTTAACACTAACATTAACCCTAACACTAACCTTAAACCTACACCTAACTCTAAAACTAACCCTAACCCTAACACTAACACTAAACCTAAACCTTACCCTAACCATAACACTTAACCTAACAATAACCGTAACCCTAAACCTAACCCTAACACTAAACCTAAACCTAATGCTAACCCTAACCATAATACTAACACTAACTCTACCCCTAACACTAAACCTAAACCTATCCCTAACCCTAAAAGTATTCCTAACCCTAACCCTAACCCTATACCTAACACTAACCCAGATCCCAACACTAATCCTAATCCTAACCGGAACCCTAACACTAAACCTAACACAAACCGTAACACTAACCCTAACCCAAACACTAAACCTAACCCTAACCCTTATTTAACCCTAACACAAACCTTAACACTTATGCTAAACCTAACAGTTACCCTAACCCTAACCATAACCATAACCATAACCCTAACACTAACACTAACCTAAACCTCACCCTAAACTTAACCCTAACCTGAACTAACCCTAACACTAACAACAAACCTAATTCTAACCCTAACCCAAACACTAATTTTAAACCTAAGCCTAACCCTAACTGTAACCCTAACCCTAACCTTAGCCCTAATTCTAAACCTAACCCTAACCAAACACAAACCCAACCCTAATTCTAACCCTTACCCTAAACCTAACACCAATATAAACCTAACCCTAACCCTATCCATAACCCTAAAGTTAACACTAATCATAAACCTAACACTAACCCTAAACCTAACCCCAAACCTTACACAAAACCTAACCTTTACCCTTACCCTATCCATAACCCTAAAATTAACAATAACCATAACCCTAACCCTAATGTAACCCTAACTTTAACTGTAAGCTTAACCCTATCACAAACCCTAACCAAAACCATTACCCTAACACTAACCTAAACCTAACCCTAACCTAAACCTAACCCTACCACTTACCTTATCCTTACCTTAAACCTAAACTTGAACCTAACACTCACTCTTACCCTTAACATAATATGTACCCTAACATTAACCCTAACCCTAACCAACCCTAAACATAACAATAACCCTAACACTAAACAAAATCCTAAACCTCACCCTAATTCTAACACTAACCCTAACCCTAACCATAACACTAACCTAACACTAACACTAACCCTAATCTTAAACCTAACATGAACCATAAACTAACCCTAACCCGAACCTAACTCTAACACTATCCTTCACCATTACACTAACCCTAACCCTAACACTAACACAAAAACTAAACCAAATCCTAACCTTAAAATATCCCTAAACCTAACCCTAACCCCAAACCTAACCCTAACTCTAATGCTAACCCCAAATCTAACCCTAACCCAAAACCTCATTCTAACCCTAATCCTAAACCCAACACTTACCCTAAACCTAACTCTAACCCGAACCCAAACACTAGTCCTATCCCTAACCCTAACCCTAATGTAACACTAACCCTAAACCTAATCCTTACACTAACCTAACACTAACTCTAATCATAACGCTAAGCCTATCCATAACACTCACCCTAAACCTAACCATAACCAAAATCCTTATCCTAACACAAACCCTAACCCTAACCCTAATCCTAACACTAACTCTAACCCTCATCCTAACACTAACCTTAATGCTAAATCTAACCCTAACCCAAACCTTAACCCTAACCCTAACAATAACCCTAACCCCAACCCTATCCCCAACCAAAACCCTAATCCTAACCATAACCCTAATCCTAACCGGACCCTAACCATAAACCTAACCTAACACTAAACTTAACCCAAATCAATTCCCTAACACTTAACACAAACCCTAACCCTAACCCTAACACGAACCATACCCTAACCCTAACCCTCATCATTACACTAACCCTCACCATAAATCTAGCAACAATACTAACCTTAAAACTTTCCCTAAACTTAATGCTAACCCTACACCTAAACTTAACCTAAACATTAACACTAACCCTAACCCTAACCCTAATCCTAATCCTAAACCTAACACTAATTCTAACCCTAAACCTAAGCCTATCCCTAACACTAACCCTAACCCTAACACTAACCCGACTCGTAACCCTAAACCTAACACTAACTCTAACCCTAACCCTAAGCCTATTCCTAACACTAACCCTAACCCTAACCCTACACCTAACCCTAAAACTAACATAAACCCTAACCCTTACCCCAACTTTAACCCTAAACCTAACCCTGATCCTAACACTAACCATAACCCTAACCCTAACCTAACCCTCACCCTCAACCTAACTCTAATTCTAACCTTTATTAAAAACTAAATATAACCCTAACCGTAAATTCTACACAAAACCTAACCCTAAACCTAAACTTAAAACTAACCTAAACCCTAACCCTAGCACTAACCCTAACCCTAACCCTATCACTAACACTAAATCTAAATGTAAACTTAACCCTTACTATAAATTTTACTCTAACAGTAACCCTAACCCTAACACTAACTATAACCCTAATTCTAAACCTAGCCCTAACACAAAACTTAATCCTATCACTAACCCTAAAATTAACACTGACACAAACACTAACCCTAACTTTAACACTAACCCTAATAGTAGCCCTAAACCTAACCCTAACAATATCCCTAAACCTAAACCTAAAGCTAACTGTAACCCTAACCCTAAACCTAACCTTAACCCTAACACGAACCCTAAACCTAACATTAACCCTAATATAACCCTAACCCTAACCCTAATCCTAACACTGACCCTAATACTAAACCATACCTGAACCCTAACACCTACCTTAACCCTGCCCTAACTGTAACCTAACCCTAACCATAACCATAAGTCTAACACTAACCCTAACCATAACACTAACCATAACCCTAACCCTAACATGAACCCTAACCCTAACACTAACCTAACCATGAACCTTACCCTAACCCTAACACAAACCTTAGCCTAATCCTAATTTTAACCCTAAGCCTACCTCTAACACAAACCCTAAACTATCCTTAACCCTAACACTACCCATAACCCTGAGCCTAACTTTAAAACAAACCCTAACCCTAACCATATCCATAACACTAACCCTAAATCTAACCTTAACACTAACCCTAAACCGAACTCTAACACTAACCCAAACACTAGTCATAGCACTAACCCTAATCCTAACCCTAAATGTAACTCAAATCTAACCCTAACCCTAACCCTAATCATGAACGTAACATGCACTCTAACCATAACCCTAACCCTTATCCTAACCCTAACACTAACCCTAACCTAAACCTAACATGAACCATAAACTAACCCATAAACTAACACTAACACTAAACTTAAAATTAACAGTAACCCCAACACTGAACCTAACCGTAACCCTTACCCTGAACTAACACTAACCCTAAAACTAACCTTAATCCTAACACTAACCCAAAGCCAAAACCTAAATTAACCCCAACCCTAACCCTAACCATAAATCTAACACATTCCCTAACCCAAATCATAACCGTAAACATACCCTAACACTAATCCTAACTTTTACCTAACACTAACCCTAACACTAACACTAAAACTAACCCAGCCTTAACCATAACACTAACACTAACCATAACATAACCCTAACCATAACAGTAACACTAACACTAACCATTACACTAACCCTAACCCTTACCCTAACCCTAAATATAACACTAAACCTATCCCAAACCCTAACCATTACACTAAATATAACCCAATTCCTAACACTTATCTAACACTAACCCTAACCATAACCCTAACCATAACCCTGGCTCTAACCCTTATCTCACCTTAAACCTAACCCAAACACTAACCTAAAAACTAACCCTAACCCTAACACTAACCTTAACCCTAACACTAACCATAACCCTATCCCTAACCCCAAATCAAACACTAACCCTAAAACTAACCCTAACCCTAACACTAACCGCAATCCTAACCATAACCCTAACCCTAACCCTAAACCTAACAATAACTCTATCCTAAACCGAACCCAAAACCTAACCCTTACCTAACCCCAAACCTCATCCTAAACCTAACACTAACCCTTACCCTAATACTAACACTAATCATAACCCCAACACTAACCCTATCCTACCCCTAACCCTATGCCCATCCATAAATCTAACACTAACCCTATCCCTAACCCTTACTTTAATTCTAACACTAACACTAACCCTAACACTATGCCTAATCTAACCGTAACCCTAAAACTAACCCTAAACTTAAACTTACACCTCACTCTAACCCTCTTTCTAATCATAACTAAAACCCTAATTTTAAGTCTAACCCTAACACAAAATCTAAACCTAATCCTTCCTTAACACTAACCCTAACACAAAATCTAAACCTAATCCTTCCTTAACACTAACCCTAACCCAAAACATAACCCTAATTCCAAAACTAACCCTAACCCTAACCTGAACCTTAAACCTAATCCTAACCCCAAAATTAACCTTAACCATAACCCTAACCCTAACCTAACACTAACCCTAAACACAACCTTAACCCTAACAGTAACACTAACCTTAACCCTAATTCTAACCCTAAACCTAAAAGTAACCCTAAACCTACCCCTAAACCCTAACACTATCCCTATCCCTAAACCTAACACTAACAATAACACTTAACCTAACCCTAAACCTAAGCCAACCCCTAACCTTCACCCTATACCTTAACCTAACAAAAACCCTAACCCTAACACTAATCCTAACCCTAAGGCTAACACTAACATTTACCTACAAGTAACCCTAAAACTAACCATAAACCTAACCCTGAACATCAATCTAACCCCAATCCTAACCATAACTCTTACCCTAACCCTATCCCTAACCCTAACACAAACCCTAACCCTATCCCTTACCCTAACACAAACCATATCCCTCACACAACACTAATGTAACACTAACTCTAACCCTAACACTAACCCAAACCCTAAAACTAACCCTAACCCTTGCCCAAACCCTAACCCTAACCCTAATACTAAAACTAAACCTAAACAAAACCTTAACTCTAAAACGAACCCTAACCCCAACCGTAAACTAAATGTAACACTAAACCTAACCCTAAACATATCCCTAACCCTAAACCTATCCCTAACCCAAACACTCTCCCTAACATAAACCTAACACTAACACGAAAGCTAACCCTAAAACCTAGACCTAACACAAACACTAATCCTAATCCTAACACTAACACGAATCCTAACCCTAATCTTAACACTAACCATAACCCTAAACCTTACACTAACCCTAAACGTAACCATTTCCCTAACCTTAACCCTAAAACTAATGCTAACCATAACCCTAACCCTAAAATTAACACGAACCCTAATCCTAACTTTATCCCTAATCGTAACACTAACCCTAACCCTAATCCCAGTCCTAACACTAAAACTAACCATAAACCTATCCCTAACCCTAACACTAACTCTAACACTTATAATAAACCTAAACCTAACCTAACCCTAACCCTAACACTAACCCTAACCCTAACCCTATCACTAACCCTAATCCTTTAACTAACACTAGCCCAAAACCTCACCATAAACGTAACTCTAACCCTAACACTTACTCTAACCCTCAACCTAACTCTAACACTAACCCAAACACTAATCCTAACCCTAACCATAATTCTAACCATAATACTAACCCTGGGCCTAACCGTGAACCTACAACTAACAACAAAACCCTAACTGTAACTCTAACATGAACCCTAACCCTAACCATAATCGTAACCCTAACACTAACCCACACATTAAAACTAACCCTAACACAAACCCTAACCCTAATGCTAACCCTAAGACGAACCCTAACAAAACCATTACCCTAACCCTAACCTACCTTTAACCCTAAACCTTACCTAAACCTAACCCTAACTTTAACCCCAACACTAACCCTTAACCTTACCCTAACACTAACCCTAACCACAACTTTAACCCTATAACTAACCCTAAATCTAAACCTAACCCTAAACCTAACACTAATCGTAACCCTAACCATAACACTATGCCTAAGCGTAAATCTAACTCTAATATTAACCATAGGGTTACACTAATTGTAACACTAACACTAAGGAAAACCTTAACCCTAAACCTAACACAAACCCTAAACCTAACACAAACCCTAACCCTAACATAAACCCTAACACTAACCCTAAATCCAACCCTAATGCTAACTCTAAAACTAAACCTAACCCTACCTGAATTCTAACCCTAAACCTAACCCTATCACAAACACTAACCCTAACACTAACCTTAACCCTAACCCTAACCCTAATACTAATCCTAAACCTAACCGTAACCCTAAACTTAACTGTAACCCTTACCCTAACTGAAACCGTAACATAACAAAAACCCTAACACTAAGCCTAACACTAACCCTAAACCTAAAAATAACCCTAACCCTAGCACTAACCCTAACCCAAAGCCTAACCCTAACCCTAACACTAAATCTAAACCTAATGCTAACCCTAACACTAACACCAACCCTCAAGCTTAACCTAACACTAACCCTAACCCTAACCTGAACACTAACCCTAACCCTAACCTTAAACCTAACACTAACCCTAACATTAAACCGAACCCTAGCCATAACAAAAACACTAAAACTAACCTAACCATAACCCTAATGCTAACACCAACCCTAAACCTAACTCTAATTCTAATGCTAACCATAACACTAACCCTAAACCTAACCCTAATGCCAACCATAACATTAACCCTAAAACTAACCCTAACCCTAAAAATAACCAAAACACCCATCCTAACCCTAAAACCAACCCTAACCTTAACAATAACCCTAAATTTTACACTACCGCTAACCCTAACCTTAACCCTAACACTAACCCTAACCTTATCAATAACACAAACAGCAATCCTAATCATAACCCTAACCCTAACCCTAACCCTAACCCTAACCCTTACACAAAACCTAACCTTTTACATAACAGTAACCCTAAACCTAACCCTAACATTAACACTAACCCTAAGACAACCTATAACCCTAACCCTAAAACTAACCAAAACCATAACGCTAAACCTAACCCTAGTCCTAACTGGAACCCTAACCCACCCTAACCCTAACCCTAACACTAACACAAACCCTAACCAAAACCTAAACCTAACCCTGTCCCTAACCCTAATCCTAACCCTTACTGTAACACTAAACCTAACCCTAACCTACACTCACACTAACACTAAACCTCACCATAAACCTAACCCTAACCATAACACTAAATCTAACCCTGACCCTAACACTAACCCTAACCCTAACTCTAACCCTAACCCAAACACTAGTTCTAAACCTAACCCTAACCCTAACTGTAACACTAACCGTAATCCTAACCGTAAACCTACAACTTACCCTAACACTAACCCTAACCCTAACAAGAACCCTAACCCTAACCATAACCATAACCCTTACAATAACCCACATCCTAACCATAACCCTAACACAAAACTTAACTTTAACCCTAACCCTAACCTAACACAAATCCTAACCCAAACCCTAACCCTAACCCTAAACTAACCCTAACCCTAAACTTTACCTAACCCTAACCTTTAACACTATACCTCACACTAACCCTAACCTTAACTGTAATCCTAAACCTAACACTAACCTTAAACCTACACCTTACCCTAAGACTAACCCTAACCCCAACCCTAACGTGAACTCTAACCCTAACCATAACCATAACCCTTTCACTGACCCACATCCTAACAATAACCCTAACACAAAACTTAACTTTAACCCTAACCCTAACCTAACACATATCCTAACCAAAATCATAACCCTAACCCTAAACTAACCCTAACCCTAAACTTTACCAAACCCTAACCCTAATCCTCACAGTAACCCTAACACTAACTTAAACCCTAAACCTCAAAGTAACCCTAATCCCAACCATAACTCTCTAACTAAAACTAACCCTAAACCTAAGCTTAACCTAACACTAACCCTAACCCTAACTCTAATAATAACACTAACATTAATCCTAACCCTAATCCTAACCCTAACACTATCCCTAACCCTAACCCTAAACCTAACCCTTATGCTAACCCAATCCCTAACTCTAAAACAAACCCTAAGCCAAACTTTAATACTAACCTTAAACTTAACCCTAACACTAAAACTCAACCTAACCCTAACCTGAACCCTAACCCTAACCCTAACTCTATCACAAACACTAACCCAAAAATTTACACTAACCCTATCCCTAAGCCTAACCCTAACACTAACCCTACCCTTAACTGTAATCCTAATCTTAACTGTAACCCTAACCATAACCCAAACTTTAACCCTAACACAAACCCTAACACTAACCCTAACACTAACCCTAGACGAAACTGTAATCCTAATCGTAACTGTTACCCTAACCTTAACTCAAACTTTAACCCTAACACAAACCTTAACACTAACCCTGACACTAACCCTAACCCTATACCTAACCCTAACACTAATCCTAAACCTCACCTTAACCCTAACCATAATGCTAACATGAACACTAACACCCTAACCCTAAACCTTACCCTAAACCTAACCATAATCTGAACATTAACCCTAATCCTAACACAAACCCTAACCCTAACCCTATTTCTGATCCTAACGGTAACCCTAACCATAACCCTAACGCAAACCCTAACCTAACCCTAAACTTAACCCTGTTCCTATCCCTAATCATAAGCGTAACACTAACCCTAACCCTGACCCTAATCGTAAACCTAGCACTCACATAATCCTAACCCTAAACCGAAGACTAACTCTCTCCCTGACCCTAATACTAATTCTTAACCTAACTGTAACCCAAACCCAAACACTAACGCTAACCTAACCCTAACTCTAACACTAACCCTAACCCTACCTCTAACCCTATCCCTTACCCTAAGCCAAATCCTCACCCTATTGCTACCCTACTTTCATTTATTTATTTATTTATTTATTTTTAAAGAGAGAGAGAGGGAGAGAGAGAGAGAATTTTTTAATATTTATTTTTTTAGTTATCGGCGGACACAACATTTTTGTATGTGGTGCTGAGGATCGAACCCGGGCTGCACGCATGCCAGGCGAGCGTGCTACCGCTTGAGCCACATCCCCAGCAAGCTACCCTACTTTTAACTATTATTCTTAGCCTACCATAAAACCTAACTCTATTACTAATCCTAAACCTAGCCCTCATTCTAGCTCTAACCCTAACACTACCCTGACCCTTATTCTGACCCCAACACTAAACCTAGATCTAATACTGACCCTAACCCTAAAACAAAACCTAACACTACCTCTACCAGTAAACCTTTACCAAAACCTAACTGTAACACTAGCACTAGACCAAACCTAATCCTAAATAGTCATAAATCTAGCCCTAGCCCTAAACAAAAACCTAGCACTAGCCCTAACAATAATCCTTAAAATAACGTAAAGATTAAACCTATCACTAGACCCAAAGCTAGTCCTAATTGTGGCCCTAAACCTAAAACTAAACCTAACCCCACAATGACCCTTAATCTAATAGAAACCCTAGATCTAAACCTTATCCTAAACCCAAACCTAACCCTAACACTAGACTTATCCATAACCCTAACACGAAAAAATTTACATTAACCAAAGCCCTAGCATTAGCCCTAAACATCACACAAAACCTAGCCCTTATCCTAGCCCTAAATCTAGCCCTAATCATAACACTAACCATAACCTTAGATCTAACTCTCATGCTAACCCTCGCCCTAAACCTAACCCTAGCTCAAACTCAAATCCTTAGCCTAAATATAACCCTAACCTTAAACCTAACATAGCCGTGACTCAAAACCTAATCCTTGCCCTAGCCCTATCCCTAGCTCAAATGCCTATACTAACCCTAACCCTAACATTAACCCTAGGCCCAACATTAACCCTAAACCTAATCCTAAACTATAGCCCTAACCTTAGCTCTAACTCTATCCATTACCCTAAAGAAAAGCCTAACCCAAACGCTAACTCTATGCCTAACAATAACCCTATCATTAACACTAACTCCATCCATTACTGTAAACCTAACCAGAAACATAAACCTAATTCTATCCACTACCCTAACTCTAACCTGAACCCACTGCTAATTCAAGCATTAACCCTAAATCTTAACCTAAACCAAACCATACCCAGACACTGACCCTAAAATTCACCTAGCTCTATTCTTGACCCTTACCCTACACTTTAACCTTTCAATAGACATAGCCATAACCTAACACTAAAACTAATACTAACCATAAACTGAGAATTGACATTATCCCTAGCTTTAATCCTAGACATAGCCCTAACACAAACCCTCAGCCTAGCCCTTAACTTAGTCTTATTCCTAGCCCAAACCCTAACCTTAGTCCTAACCCTAATTCTAACACTCACCCTAGCCCTAAACCTAGCTATAACCCTATTCCTTTCCCTAAACCAAATCCTAATTCTAACACTAACACTAACCCTAAACCTAGGCCTAACCCTAACACTAACCCTAGCACTAAACCTAGCCCTAATTTAGCCCTAACCCTAATTCTACCCTTAACCTTAGACCAAAGACAAACTCGAACTCTCAACCTAGCCTTATATCTAGTTCTAAACCTATCTGTTACCATAACCCTAACACTAGCCCTAAACTTAGCCCTAAGCTTAGCTATAGCCCTAAACCTAGATCTAACCATAACTATAAATCTAAACCTAAGCTTCACCCTACCATTAGCCCTAACACTATTGCTAATCATAAAACTTGCCCTAACCCTAGGCCTACTTCTGAAACAAAACTGAGCCATAGCCCTATCGCTAACCCTACCTAACCTTAATGCTAGACCTGACATTAACCCTATACCTAGACCTAATCCTATTTCTAGGCCCAGCCTTAATCCTTACCTTGATCTGAACCCCAGCCCTATCCCTAATTTTATCCCTTGTCCTAGCACTAAACATAGCTGTAACATCATACCTTACCATAACACTAAAGCTAAACTTAACCCGAGCCCTAAACCTAGGCCTAAACCTAACACTAACCCTGGCACTAATCCTAGCCCTAATTTAGCCCAAACACTAAACCTATCATTATCCCTAAGACTAACTCTAACTCTTGCTCTAGCCCTATCTCTAGTTCTAAACCTATCCCTTACCATAATCCAAAACCTAGCCCTATTCCTAGCCCCAAACTTATCCCTAACCTTTGCCCTACCCCTAAATCTGGATCAAACCTTAACCTTAAGCCTAAATATCACCCTAACAAGCCCTAACAGCAATGCTAATTGGAAAACTAACCCTAAACCTAACCTATCCCTAAAAAAAACTGAGCCATAAACCTAACCCTAACCCTTAACCTAAACCAAACACTAACCCTAAACCTAGCCCCTAATCCTTTCCATAATTTGAGTGCTAAACATAATCCTAGAAGTAACCCTGACCTTGACTTGGATTCTAACACTAACTCTAGCTCTAAACATTGCCTTAATGCTAAACAAAGAAGTAGCCCTAATCAGAAACCAAGTTCTTTTCATTAGCCGTAGCCCTAATGCTAACACATATCCTAGTGCTAAACCGAGCCCTATCCCTACGATTAACTCTAAGACTAACCCTAACCCTAACCATATCCCTAATTTTTAACCTACTTTTAATCCTATCCCTACTCTAAGCCAAACCCTCACCCTAATGCTACCCTAGTCCTAACATTAATCCTTAGCCTATCCCAAACCCTAACTATATTACTAGTCCTAACCCTAGGCCTCATTCTAGCTCTAGCCCTAACCCAAACCCTGACCCTTATTCTGACCCTAACACTAACCCTAGATTTAAATCTGACAGTAACCCTAAACCAGATCCTATCTCTACCCATACTGGTAAACCTATACTTAAACCTAACAGTAACACTAGCACTAGACCAAACCTAATCCTAAATAGAGTCATAAATCTAGCCCTAACCCTAAACAAAAACCTTGAACTAGACCTAAACATAACCTTTAACCTAACACAAAGACTAACCCTATCCCTAGACCCATCACTATTCCTAATTCTGACCTTAACACTAACCAAACACTGACGCTTACCCTAACACAAACCCTAGCTCTAAACCTTATCCTAACTCAAAACCTAATCCTAACACTAGATTCATCCAGAACCCTAACCCTAAAACTAGCCATAACCATAACCTGAGCTCTTACATTACTCATAGCCCTAACGCTAGCCATAAACATCACACAAACCTAGCCCTTATCCTAGCCCTAAACCTAGCCCTAATTGTAACCCTAACATGTAACCCTAGACCTAACCCTAACCCTAATCCTTGCCCTAGTCCTAAACCTAGCTCAAATTCTAACCCTTTCTCTAATCATAACACTCACCATAACCCTAACTCTAGCCCTGACTATAACGCTAACCTTTGCCCTAGACCTAACCCTAGCTCAAACCCTAATACTTACCCTAAACATAACCCTGACAAGAAACCTAGGCCTAACCCTAACCGAAGCCATAAACTTAACCTTAACTCTAGCCCTAACCTTATCTCTAACCCTATCCATTACCCTAAAGATAAGCCTAAACCAAATGCTAACCCTAGGCCTAACACTAACCCTATACCTAACAAACCCCTATCCATTACTCTGACATTAGCCCTAAAACTAACTCTATCCATTACCCTAATCCTAAACCGAACCCTAATGCTAATACAAGCCTTAACCCTAAACCTTAATCTAAACCAAACCATACCCAGACCCTGACCCTAATAAAACACCTAGCCCTAACCATAGGCCTAACTCTAACTTTATCCTTAGCACTAATCCTAGCCCTAATTTAGCCCTAACCCTAAACCTACCCCTAACCCTAGCCCAAAGAAAACTCTAATTGCATCCCAGTTCTATTTCTAGTACAAACCCTATCCATTACCATAACCCTAACACTAGCCCTAACCTTAATCCTATTGCAGGCCCTAGCCCTAAACCTAGATCTAACAATAATAATAAATCTAAGCCTAAATCTCCTTCTACCACTAGCCCTAACACTCTCTCTAATCCTAAAACTAGCCCTAACACTAGCCCTAGCTCTAAAACAAAACTGAGCCATAGCCCTAACCCCAACCCTAGCCTAACGGTAATGCTAGACTTGACATTAGCCCTATCCCTAATTTTTACCTTAACCCTAACACAAAACCTAACCCTACACCTAGCCTTAATCCTAGCCCTAATTCGAGTCCTATAACTAACCCTAATCAGTAACACTGATCCTGATTCTGACCCTAACACTAACCCTAACTCTAATCATCTCTGTAAGCCTAAACCTAATGTAAACATAAGACCTTGACATAGACCTAATGCTAACTCTAAAACTAACCTTAATCTTAACTCTAGTTCTTACAATAGTCACAGTCCTACCTTACCCCTAACCTAACCCAAAACCTACCTCTAATCTGACCCCTAACCCTAACTTTAACCCTGTCCCTAACCCTAACCCTAGCCCTAACAACTTTACCTAAACCTCACCAAAAAACTAAATCTTGAACTTACCCAAACCATAGCCCTAATCCCAACCATAACCCTAGCCCTAACCCTAGCTCTATCTTATTCATTACCCTAACCATAACCCTAACAGAATTCTAACCCTAGGCCTAATACTAACCATAGCCCTAACCTAACAATAAACCTAGCCCTAATTGTAGCTCCATTCCTATCCATTACCCTAACCATAACCCTAACTGAATTATATCCCTAGGCCTAACCTTAACACTATCACTAACTCTAAGGCTGTCCATTACCTGAACATAAACTGAACCCTAAACCTAACCATATCCATTACCCTAACCCTAACACTAACCCTAATGCTAATTTGAGCCCTAACCCTAAACCTTAACCAAACATATACCCTATCCCTGATTCCAACCCTAATAATACCCTAGCTGTGTAGCTGAGACTAAAACTCAACCCAACACTTACAATAGATCTGGCTATAAACCTAACCCTAAAACTATCCCTAAACATAACCCTATAACTGACATTAGCCCTAGCCATAATCCTAGCCCTAACTCTACCACAAACCGAGCCCTAATCCTAGCACTAAGCCTAACCTTAATCATAACCATAAACTTAACCCTAGCCTTATCCCTAATTTTATCCTTTGACCTAGCCAAAAACGTAGCTGTAACATCATATCTTACCCTAACCTAGCACTAAAGCTAGGCCTAAACCCAACACTAACCCTAGCACTAATCCTAGACCTAATTTAGCCCTAACCCTAAACATAACCCTATCCCTAGGCCTAAGACTAACTCTAACTCTTTCCCTAGCCCAATCCCTAGTTCTAAACATATCCCTTACCATAACCCAAACTCTAGCCCTACCCTTAGCCCCAACCTCAGCCCTAAATTTTCCCTAGCCCTAAATGTGAATATAACACTAACATTAAGCCTAAACCCACCCTAACTCCAGCTCTGACCCTAATGCTAATTGGAAAACTAGCCCTAACCCTAACCTAGCAGTAAACCAAAACTGAGTCATAAACCTAATCCTAACCCTTAACCTAAAGCAAACACTAACCCTACACCTAGCCATAAACCTTGAAATAATTGATCGCTAAACCTAAACATAGAAGGAACCCTGACCCTGACACAGATCCTAACACTAACCCTAGCTCTATACATTGCCCTAACACTAGCCCTAGAACTAGCCCTAATCAGATATCAAATTTTTTCATTAGCCATAGCCCTAAAGCTAACACAAATCCTAGTGCTAATCCAAGATTTAAACCTAGGTTTAACCCTAAGACTAACCCTAACCATAACTTTAGCCCTAAAGCTATCACTAACCCCAATCCTACCTCTAAACCCATCAATTTCCCTAAGCCAAACCCTCACTCTAATGTTACCTAGTCCTAACCCTAATCCTTAGTCTACCCCAATCCCCAACTCTATTACTAGTTCTAACCTTAGCCTTCATTCTAGTTGTAACACTAACCCTAATCCTGACCCTTATTCTGACTCTAACTCTAACCCTAGAACAAAACATCACACTAACCCTAAACTGGACCCTACACATAAAACCCTTAACCTAACCCAAAGACTAACCCTATCCCTAGACGCAACACTAGTCCTAATTCTGGCCTAACTCTAACCCTAACCCTAATGCTAACCGATAGCCCTAATGCTAGCCATAAACACCACACAAACCTAGCCTTATACTAGCCCTTAACCTAGCCCTAATTGTTACCCTAACTGTAACCCTAGCCCTGACTCTAACCCTAAACAGCACCCTAGCCCTAACCCTAGCTCATACCCTAACACTTAACCTAAACCTAACCCTGACACTAACCCTAGGCCTAAACCTTACCCTATCCCTAATCCTAACCTTAACCATAGCACTAACCTTACCTCTAAACTAGATAAGACTAACTCAAATGCTATCCATAGGCCTAACGCTAACCCTATCGATAACTCTAACCATATTCATTACTCTAAACTTAACTTGAACCCTAAACCTAACCCTATCCATTACCCTACTTCTAATCCTAACCTTAACGTTAATTCAACCATTAACTCTAAACCTTAAACTAAACCAAACCCTACACGACCCTGACCCTGATAATATGCCTAGTTCTAAACCTGACCCTTACCCTAAACATAATCCTTACACTAGACCTAGCCATAACCTAACCCTAAAACTATTTCTAACCAAAACCATAGACCTGACATTAGCCCTATCTAATAGCTATTCTAGCCCTAGTCCTAACACAAACCCTCAAACCTAGCCCTAAAGTTCGCCTTAATCATAACCTGAACCCTAACCTAGCCCTAACCCTAATTCTACTCTCGCCCTATCCCTAAACCTAGCTATAAGCCCATCCCTTTTCCTAAACCTAACCCTATCTCTAACATTAACACTAACCCTAACCCTAGCCCTATCCCTAACACTAACCCTAGCGCTAATCCTAGCCCTAATTTAGCCCTAAACTTAAACCCACCCCTAACCCTAGTCCTAAGACTAACTCTAACTCTCGCCCTAGCCCTATTTCTAACACTATCACTAATCCCAAAACTAGCCCTAACCCTAGCCTTAGCTCTAAAACAAAACTGAGCCATAGCCCCAACCCTAACCCTGACCTAAACGTAATTCTAAATCTGATATTAACCCTATCCCTAATTCTTACTCTAACACTAACACAAATTTTAACCCTACACCTAGCCTTAACCCTCACCTTAATTTGAGTCCTATCCCTAATCCTAAGTGTAACAATGATCCTGACTCTGAACCTAACACTAACCCTAACTCTAAAATCCCCCTAAACCTAAACCTAATACAAACACTAGACCTACTCCTAATGCTAACCCTAATACTAGCCCTAATCGTAACCCTAGTTCTTTCATTAGCCATAATCCTACACTAGCCCTAACCTAACCCAAAACCTAGTCCTAATCCAAGCCCTAACTCTAGTTTTAATTATAGCCCTAACACTATCTCTAGCCCTAACACTTAACCTAAACCTAACCCTAAATCTAAACCTTGTCCTAACCTGAAACCTAAATCGAACCATAGCCCTATTCCTAACCATAACACTAGCCCTCAACCTAGATATAATTTTATCCATTACCCTAACCATAACCCTAAGGAAATTCTAACCCTAGGCTTAAGCCTAACCATGGCCCTAACCTAACCATAATCCTAGTCCTAACTGTAGCTCTAATCCTATCAATTACCTGAACCATATCTTCAACCAAATTCTATTCCTAGGCCTAACTCTAACCCAATGCCTTACCCTAACCCTATCCATAACCTGAACCTGAAACCTAACCATATCCATTACCCTATCCCTAATGCTAATTTTAGCCCTAACCCTAAACCTTAACCTAACCCATACCTTAACACTGACTCTGACCCTAATAATACCCCTAGCTGTAAACCTGACCCTAACACTCAACGTAACCTGGCCATAAACCTAAACCTAAAACTAGCCCTAACCATAACACTAGAACTGACATTAGCCCTAGACCTAATCCTAGCCCTAACCCTAACACAAACCCTACCCCTAATTCTAGCCCTAAGCCTAGCCTTAATCCTTGTCCTAACCTTAACCGGAGCCCTAACCCTAATTTTATTCCATGCCCTAACCCAAAATGTTGCTGTAACATCATACCTTACACTAACCCTAATGCTAACCCTAACCCTAGCCCTAACTTTAGGCCAAAACCTAACACTAACCCTAGGGATAATCCTAGCCCTAATATAAACCTAATCCTAAACCAAATCCTATCCCTAGCCCTAAGACTAACTCTAACTCTCGCCCTAGCCCTATCCAAAGTTCAAACCTATCTCTTACCATAACCCAAAACCTAGCCCTATCCCTAGCCCAACCCTAACTCTAACCATCATCCTAGCCCTAAACCTGGTTGTAAACTCTAACCTTAAGCCCAAACCTCACCCTAACACTAGCCCTAAACCTAATGCTAATTGGAAAACTAGCCCTAACCCTACACTAGCCCTAAAATAAAACTGAGCCATAATGCTAACCCTAACATTTAACCTAAACCAAACACTAACCTTACACCTATCCCTAAACTTAGCCCTATTTTGAGTCCTAACTCTAACCATAGACATAACCCTGATCCTGAGTCGGACCCTAACACTACACCTAGCTCTATACATTGCCATAATGCTAACTGTAAAACTAGCCCTAATCAGTAAACTAGTTCTTTCATTAGATGTAGCCTAATCTTACCACAAATTCTTAGCACTAATCCGAGCTAACCCTAACCCTAACCATACCTCTAATTCATTCTTACCCAAAGCCAAACCCTGTCCCTAATACTACTCTAGTCCTAACCTTAATCCTTAGCCTACCCCAAACCCTAACTCTATTATTAGTCCTAAACCTTGCCCTCATTCTAGCTTTAATCCTAATCCTAACCTTGACCCCTTATTCTGACCCAAACTCTTACCCTAGATCTAACCCTGACCTAACCCTAAAGCAACCCCTGACACTACCCCTACCAGTAAACCTATACTTAAACCTAACATTAACACTAGGACTACACCAAACCTAATCCTAAATAGAGTCATAAATCTGGCCTTAGCCCTAAACAAAAACCTAGCACTAGCCCTAACAATAACTATTAAAAATCACGTAAAGACTAAACCTATCACTAGACCAAACACTAGTCCTAATTGTGGCCCTAACCATTAAAACTAACACTAACCCAATGATGACCCTCAATCTAATAGAAACTCTAGCTCTAAACCTTATCCTAAACAAAAACCTAACCCTAACACTAGACTTATCCATAACCCTGACTCTAACACTAGCCATAACCATATCCCTAGCTCTTACATTACCATAGGCCCTAATGTTACCCTATACCATCACACAAAACCTAGCCCTTATACTAGCCCTGGAACCTAGCCCTAATCATAACCCTAACCATAACCTTAGACCTAACCTAATGCTAACCTTTGCCCTAGCCCTAACCCTAGCTCAAACTAAAATCCTTAGTCTAAACATAACCCTAAACCTAAACCTAACCCTAGCCCTGACTCAAACCCTAACCCTAGCCCTAGGCCTAACCCTAGCTCAAAATGCCTACACTTACCCTAAACCTAAACCTAACATTAACCCTAGGCCTAACCCTAACCCTAACCCTAAACCTAACCTTAAGCCTAACCCTAACCTTAGCTCTAACCCTATCCATTACCCTTAGATAAGCATAACCAAATCTAATCCTAACCCTAGGCCTAAAGATAACCCTATTGCAAACACTATCCCTATACATTACTCTAAACCTAGCAGAAACCATAAACCCAATTATATACATTAACCTAACCCTAACCCTAATCCACTGCTAATTCAAGCATTAACCCTAAATCTTAACCTAAACCAAACTCTCCGGACCCTGACAATAATAGTACACCTAGCGCTAAACCTGACCCTACCCTAAACCTAAACCTCGTACTAGATATAGCCATAACCTAACACTAAAACTAATACTAACCGTGAACCTAGACCTGACATTAGCCCTATACCTAATCCGAGCCCTAACACAAACCCTCAGCTTAACCCCTAAACCTAGACTTAATCCTAACCCAAACCCTAACCTTAGTCCAAACCTAATTCTAACCCTCACCCTAGCCCTAAAGCTAGCTATAACCCTATCCCTTCCCCTAAACCTAATCCTAACCCTAACACTAACACCAACCCTAGGCCTAATCCTTACACTAAACCTAGTACTAATCCTAGCACTAATTTAGCCCTAACCCTAACCCTACCCCAAACCCTAGCCCAAAGATTAATTCAAACTCTCGCCCTAGCCCTATTTCTAGTTCTAACCTATCTGTTACCATAACCCTAACACTAACCCTAACCTTAGCCTTAACCCTAACCATAGACCTAAACCTAGATCTAACCATAACAATAAATCTAAGCCTAAACTTCACCCTACAACTAGCCCTAAACTACTACTAATCATAAAACTAGCCCTCAAACTAGGCCTAGTTCTAAAACAAAACTGAGCCCATAGCCTTATCCCTAACCTAGCCTAACCTTAACCCTAGACCTGACATTAGCCCTATCCCTAGACCTAAACTAGTTCTAAGCCCAGCCTTAATCCTAAAACCTAAATTTAACCCTATCCCTAACCCTAATTTTATCCCTTGTCCTAGCACTAAATATAGCTATAACATCATACCTTACCCTAACCCTAAAGCTAATCCTAACCTACCCTAAACCTAGGCCTAAATCTAACACTAACCCTAGAACTATTCCTAGCCCTAATTTAGCCCTAACAGTAAACAACCCTATCCCTATCCCTAAGACTAACTCTAACTCTTGCCCTAGCCCTATCCCTAGTTCTAAACCTGTCCCTTACCATAACCCAAAAAGCTAGCCCTAACTTTAGCCCCAAATTTAGCCCTAACCTTTGCCCAAGGCTTAAACCTGGATTAAAACTAAAATTAATTATAAACCTCACCCTAACACTAGCCCTAGCCCTAATGCTAATTGGAAAACTAGCCTAAATCTACCCTAACTCTAAAACAAAACCGAGCCATAACCCTAACCCTTAACCTAAACCAAACCCAAAAGCTACACCTAGTTTTAAACCTAGCCCTAATTTGAGTCCTAACTCTAACCCTAGAAATAACCCTGACACTAACTTGGCCCCTAACACTAACCCTAGCTCTAAACATTGTCCTAACACTAACGCTAGAACTAACCCTAAACAGAAATCTAGTTCTTTCATTAGCCATAGCCCTGATGATAACACAAACCCTAGCCTGATATGAGACCTAACCCTATTTTTAACTCTAACCCTAACGTTAACCCTAGCCCTAAACCTAACCCTAACCCTAACCCTACCTTAAACCCTATCCCTTTCCCTAAGTCAAACCCTAACCCTAATGCTACCATAGTCCTAAAATTAACCCTTCGCCTACCCCAAACCCTAACTCTATTTCTAGTCCTATCCTAGCCCTCATTCTAGCTCTAAACCTAACACTAACCCTGACCTTTATACTGACCCTTACACTAAACCTAAGTCTAAACATGACCCTAACACTAAATTGAAACCTATCAGTTCCCATACCGGTAAACCTATTCTTAAACCTAACAGTAACACTAGCACTAGACAAAACCTAATCCTAAATATAGTCATAAATCTAGCTCTAGCCCTAAACAAAAACCTAGCACTAGCCCTAACATTAACCTAACTTAAAGACTAACCATATCCCTAGACCCAATGCTAGTCATAATTCTGGCACTCACCCTAAACCTAGCCCTATCCTGAAAAATGACCCTTAATCCTAAACATACTCTACCTCTAAACCTTATCCTAACCCAAAACCTAACCCTAACACTAGACATTTCCATAACCCTGACCCTAAAACTAGCCATAAATATATTCCTAGCTGTTATATTTCCCATAGCCCTAATGTTAGTCCCAAACCTCACACAAAACCTAGCCCTTATCCTAGCCCTAAACCTAGCCCTAATCATAACCCTAACCATAATCCTAGACCTAAGCCTAATCCTACACTCACCTTAGCCATAAACCTAGCTTAAACTCTAACTCTTACACTAAATATAACCCTAACCCTAACCCTAGCCCTGAATCTAAACCTAATTCTTGCCCAAGACCTAACCCTAGCTCAAATGCTAATACTTACCCTAAAATTATGCCTGACACTAACCCTAGGCCTACCCCTAACCCTAGCCCTAATTGTAACCTTATCCCTAGCCCTAACCTTAGCTCTAACACTATCCATTACCCTACAGATGATCCTAACTCATATGCTAACCCTAGGCGTAACGCTAACCCTATCACTAACACCAACCCTATCCATTACTCTAATATAACTTGAACCCTAAACCTAATCCTATCCATTACCCTATCCATAACCCTAACCCTAAAGCTAATTCAATCCTTAACTCTAAAACTTAATCGAAACCAAACCCTACCCAGTCTCTAACCCTAAAAATACACTTAGCTTTAAAACTGACCCTTACCTAAACCTAACCCTTACACTAGACCTAGCCGCAACCTAATCCTAAAACTAACACTAACCATAAATCTAGACATGACATTAGCCCTATCACTAATCCTAGCCCTAGCCCTAACACAAAGCCTCATCCTAGCACTAAACATAGCCTTAATCCTAACCCTAGCTCTAACCCTAATTCTAACCCTCGCCCTAGCCCTAAACTTAGCTATAACCCCATCCCTAAACCTAATCCAAACCCTAACCCTAGGCCTAACCCTAACACTAACCCTAGCCCTAAATCAAGCCTTAATTTAGCCCTAACCCTAAGCCTCATCCTAACCCTAGCCCTAAGACTAACTCTAACTCTCGCCCTAGCCCTATTTATAGTTCTAACTCTATTCGTTAATAACCCTAACACTAGCCCTAAAATTAGCCCTAATCATAGCCATAGCCCTAAACCTAGATCTAACCATAAAAATAAATATAAGCCTAAAGCTCACCATACCACTAGCACTTTCACTATCACTAATCCTAAAAGTAGCCCTAGCTGGAAAACAAAACTGTGACAATGCCCTAACGCTAACCCTAACCAAATCATAATTCTAGACTTGACATTAGACCTATCCCTAATTCTTACCCTAACCCTTACAAAAACCCTAACCCTACACCTAGCCTTAACCCTAGCCCTTTTACAAGTCTATCCCTAACTCTGATCAGTAACACTGATTCAGATTCTGATGGTAACACTAACCCTGTCTCTAATCATCACCCTAAAACTATACCTAATCCACACACTAGATTTAGACATAATGCTAAAATTAACATTAGTCCTAATCATAACCCTAGTTCTAACATTAGCCCTAGTCCTAAGTAGCCCTAACTTAATTCAAAACCTAGACCTAATCTGAGCACTAACCCTAGCTTTAACACTAGCCCTAACCCTAAACCTAGCGCTAATACTTAACCTAAATCTAACCATGAGCCTAAACCTTGTCCTAATACGAAATCTAACCCAAACCATAGTCCTAATCCTAACCATAATCCTAGCCCTATTCCTAGCTCTAATCTTATCCATTACCCTAACCATAACCCTAACCAAATTCAAACTCTAGACCTAACCCTAACCATAGCACTAACCTAACCATAATCCTAGTCCTAACTGTAGTTCTAATCCAATCTATTACCCTAACCATAACCATAACCGAATTCTATCCCTAGGCCTAAACCTAACCCTATCCCTAACCCTAAAACTGTCCTCACTCTAAATCTAACCATAAACCTAAACTTAACCATATCCATTACCCTAACCCTAACACTAACCCTAATGCTAATTTGAGCCCTAAGCCTAATCCTTAACCTAACCTATACCATAACCCTGACTCTGACCCTAATAATACCTCTAGCTCTAAACCTGACCCTAATCTTCAACCTAACACTTACAATAGACCTGGCCATAATCCTTAGCCTAAAACTATCTCTAATCATAACCCTAGACCTGACATTAGCCCTATCCCTAATCCTAGCCCCAACCCTAACACAAATCCTACCCTAATCCTATCCCTAAGCCTAGTCTTAATCCTAACCCTAACATTAACCCTAGCCCTAACCCTAATTTTATGCTTTGCCCTAGTCCTAATGTAGCTCTAACATCATATGTTACCCTAACCCTAATGCTAACCCTAACCCTAGCCCTAAACCTACAACTAACCATAGCTCTAATCTAGTCCTAATTTAGCCCTAACCCTAAACCTAACACGATCCCTAGCCCTAAGACTAACTCTAACTCTTGCCCTAGCCCTAGCCCTAGTTCTAAACGTATCCATTACCATAACCCAAACCCTAGCCCTAGCCCTAGCCCCAACCCTAGCCCTAACCTTCACTCTAGCCCTATACCTGGATCTAACCCTAACATCAAGCCTAAAGCTCATGCTAACACTAGCCCTAACCCTAATGCTAATTGAAAAACAAGCCCTAACCCTAACCTAGCCCTAAAACAAAATTGAGCCATAACCCTAACCCTAACCCTTAACCTAAACCAAATGCTAACCCTACACCTAGCCCTAAATGTAGCCCTAATTTGAGTCCTAACCCTAATCCTAGAAGTAACCCTGATGCTTACTCGAACCCTAACAGTAACCCTAGCTCTAAACATTGCCCTAGTGCTAACCCTAGAACTAGCCCTAATCGGAATCCTAGTTCTTTCATTAACTGTAGCCCTAATCCTAACACAAATCCTTGCCCTATTCCGAGGCCTAAACCTAAGTATAATCCTAAAGCTAACCCTAACCCTAACCCTAACCCAACCCTAACTCTACATCTAAACCTATCCCTTATCCTAAGCCAAACCCTCACCTAATCTACCCTAGTTCTAACCATAATCATTAGCCTATGTCAAACCCTATCTCTATTACTAGTATAAACCTAGCCCTCATTGTAGCTCTAACCCTAACTCTAACCCTGACCTTTATTCTGAACCTAACACTAAACCTAGGTCTAAACCTGACACTAACCCTAAAGCAAACCCTAACCCTACCTCTACTGGTAAACCTATACCTAAACCTAACAGTAACACTAGCACTAGACCAAACCTAATCCTAAATAGAGTCATATATCTAGCCTTACCCTAAACAAAAACCTAGCACTAGCCCCAACAATAACTGTTAACATAATGTAAAGACTAACTCTATCCCTAGACCCAATGCTAGTCCTAAATCTGGCCCTCACCCTAAACCTAACCCTAACCCAAACAATGACTGTTACCCTAAAACAAACCCTAGCTCTAAATATTATCCTAACCCAAAACCTAACTAGAGCACTAGACTTATCCATAACCCTAACCCTAAATCTAGCCATAACCATATCCCTAGCACTTACATTACCCATAGCCCTAATGATAGCCAAAAACCTCACACAAACGTAGCCCTTATCCTATCCCTAAACCTAGCCATTATTGTAACCCTAACCATAAGCCTAGACCTAACCCTAACCCTAACCCTCACCCTAACCTTAATTCTAGCTCAAACTCTAACCTTAATCTAAACATAACCCTAACCCTAACCCTAACATTAGCCATGACTCTAATCCTAACCCTCCCGCTAGCCCTAATCCTAGCTCAAATGCTAACATTAACCCAAACCTAAACCTGACATGGACCCTAGGCCTAACCCTAACTCTAGTCCTAATTCTAACCGTAACCCTAGCCCTAACCTTAGTTCTAACCTATCCATTACCCTAAAGATAATCCTAACCCAAATGCTAACCCTAGGCCTAACGCTAACACTATTGCTAACACTAACCCTATTCATTACTATAAATCTAACCTGAACCCTGAACCTAACCCTATCAATTACCCTAACCCAAACCCTAACCCTATCCCTAACACTAATACAAGCCTTAACCCTAAATCTTAAACTAAACCAAACCCTACTAGAACCCTGACCCTAATAATACACCTAACTTTAAAGCTGACCCTTAACCTAAACCTAACCCTTACACTAGACATAGCCATAACCTAACCCTAAAACTAACCATAACCATAAACCTGTACCTGACATTAGCCCCAGCCCTAATCCTAGCCCTAACCCTAACACAAACAATAGTTCTTATCATAGGCCTATACCTAGTCTTAATCCTAACCCAAATCCTAACTCTAGCCCTATCTCTAATTTTAACCCTCGCCCAAGACCTGAACTTAGGTATAACCCAATTCTTTCCCCTAACCCTATCACTAACCCTAACCCTAATAGCCGTAACCATTGGCCTAACCCTAGCAATAATCCTATCCCTAATTTAGCCCTAACCCTAACTCTAACCCTAACCTTGGCCTAAGACTAACTCTAACTCTCCCCCTATCCCTATTTCTAGTTCTAATCCTATCCATTACAATAAACCTAACACAAGCCCTAACCTTAGCCCAAAACTAGCCCTAGACCCTACCCTAGATCTAACCATAACTCTACATTTGACCCTAACCCTAAGCCTAATCCTCAACCTACCACTAGACCTAACACTATTGCTAATCCTAAAACTAGCCGTAACCCTAGCCTTATCTCTTAAACAAAACTTAGTCATTGTCCTAACACTAAATGTTAACCTAAACCAAACCCTAACCCTAAACTTAGCCATAACCTTCTACCTCTAATTCATGTCCTAGTCCTAAAATTAACCCTGACCCTGACTTATATTCTAACACTAACCTTAATTCTAAATATCACACTAACCCTAAAGATAGTGCTAACACTAGATCTAGACCAAATACTAACTCTAATCATAACCTTAGTTTTGATATTAGTGATAGCCCTATCCCTAGTCCTAAACCTAACAGAAAAACTAGCCTTAATCTCAGTCCTAACCCTAGATGTAAACCTAAACCTAACTCTAGCCCTAACCCTAACCCTAACCCTAGCCCTAACCCTAGCTCTATCACTTACCCTAAATGAAACCCTATCAATAGTACTAACGTTAGTCCTAATCCTAATCCATAGCCTAATCCAAACCCTAACCCTATTACTAGTCATAACCCTAGCCCTCATTCTAGCTCTAAACCTAACTTAAATCCTTATCTTAACACAAACAGCCTAAATCTGACCCTAACCCTAAACCAAACCCTAAAACTAGCCCTACCAGTAAATTTATACCTAAAAGTAACCCCAACCCTAACACAAGCCCTAGATATAAGCCTAATCCTAAATATAGCCATAACTCTAGACCTAGACCTAAAAAAATCCTGAGCCCTAGCCCTAACATAATTCTTAACCTAAAGCAAACACTAACCCTATCCCTAGACCTAACCCTAGTCCTAATTCTGGCTTTCACCCTAAAACTAACTCTAACCTGAACACTGACCCTAACACTAACACTTAACCTAGCTCTAAACCTGAACCTAACCCAAAACCTAAACCTAAAACTAGCTCTAATCAGAACCCTAGATTTACATTACACATAGCCTTAACCCTGGGCCTAAACGTAACACAAAACCTAGCCCTAATCCAAGGCCAAACCTTCCCTAAGCATAACCATATTCCTAAGTGTAGCCCTAACCCTAACCCTCACCTTACACATAACCCTAGCTCAAAGCCTAACCCTTAGCCTAAACATAATCCTAGCCCTATTCATAAACATAAACCTAACCCTAGCCCTAATCCTAACCTTAACTCTAGTACTAACCCTTGCTCTAACACTAACATTACCCCAACCCTAACCCTAATAATAACCCTAGCCCTAAATCTAACCCTATTTCTAGCCCTAATCATAAACCAAACCCTCAACCTAACCCTTAACCCTAAACCTCCCATGAATCAAAACTAAACCTATCCCTAAACCTAAATTTAACCATAACCTAAACTAACCCTAAACCTAATCTTACATGTAATTCAATACATTACTCTAAATCTAACCCTAATGAAAAACCTAGCCCTAACTCCAGCACTAACCATAACCATAACCATAACCCTACCCTAGACCTAACACTAAACAAAACACTCCCCCAGCCCTAATCATAGCTTAAACCCTAAACCTTACCCTAAAACTAACACTAGCCCTACCCCTAATCATAACCCTAACTCTAGCCCTAACCCTAACATAAAACTTAGCCCTAATCCTAGCCCTAATATAGCTCTATTTCTAACCCTAACCTGAACCCTAGTATTAAGACTAACTATAATTCTCACACAAGACCTATCCCTACTTCTAACCCTATCCTTTACCATAACCCTAACCCTAGTCATAACCCTTGCACTATCTTTAGCCCTAGCACTAACTCTAGATTGAAACCTATCTCTAAAACTAACCCTAACCTGATGCCTCAGCCTAACGCTGAAACTAAGTCTAACCCTAATGCTAATCATAAAATTAGTCCTAACCCTAGCCCTAGCCCTAAAACAAAACTGAGCCATACCCCTAACACTAACCCTTACCCTAGACCAAACCCTAACCCTACACCAGCCCTAACCCTAGCTCTAATTTGAAACCTAACCCTAACCCTAAACCTAACCATAACCCTTACTCATATCAAACACCAAAGCTAGCTCTAAACATCACCTTAACTTTAAACCTAACCCAAACACTAGACCTAGCCCTAAACCTAACCCTAAAACTAACAATATATGAACCCTATTTCTCACAAAAGCCATAACCATAACACTAGCCCTAACTCTAATACAAAACTAGACATAATTCAAGCCCTAATACGAGCTTTAACCCTAAACCTAATTCTAACCCTAGTCCTAACCCTAGCTCTAACCCTATCCCTTACCCTAAGCCAAGCCCTCACCCTAATGCTAACCATATTCTTAGCACTAATCCTTAGCCTAACCAAAACTTAACTCTATAACTAGTCCTAACCGTAGCCTTCATTCTAGATCTAAACATAACCAAAACCCTAACCTTATCCCTGACCATTATTCTGACCCTATCACTAATCTGAGATCTAAATCTAAACCTAACCCTAAACTGAACACTAATACTAGCCCTAGTGGTAAACTTATACATAAACCTAACCCTAACACTAGATCTAGACCTAAACCTAATCCTAAATCTAGCCATAACTATAGCTCTAGACCTAAAGACAAACTAGAGCTGGCCTTAACAATAACCCTTAACCTAACCCAAACTCTAAGCCTATCTCTAGACCTAACCCTAGTCCTAATTCTGGCTTTAACCCTAACTATTACCCTATCCGAACATTGTCCCTGACACTAACACTAATCCTAACTCTAAACTTTACCCTAACCCTAAAACTACACCTAGCCCTAACATTAACCATAAAACTAGTCTTAATCATTACACTAGTTCTTACATTAGCCATAGCCCTAACCTATCACAAAATCTATCCCTAATCCAAGCCCTACCTTAGCTTTAACTGTAAAGCTAACCCTAACAATAACCCTAGCCCTAACTATAACCCTAAGCCTAACCCTAGACCTAATCCTAACCATAACCCTAGCCCTCACAATGCTCTAACTCTATTCATTACCCTAAGATAAGTATAAAAATTATGCTAAACCTAGGTGGGACCCTTGTCCTAGCACTAGCCTTAATCCTATCCATTAACCTACACATAACCTGAACCCTAAACCTAAATGTGTCATCACTCGTTCCCTAAACATAAGACTAATTTGAGCCCTAAACCTAAACCTTAACCTAACCCTAACCCTAAACTTGACCTTGACTCTAATTATACCCATAGCTCTAAACCTGACCCTAGCAAGAAACCTAACTATTACAATAGACCTAGCCATAAACCTAACCCTAAAACTATTCCTACCCATACCCTAGACCTGACATTAGCCCTAGCTCTAATCCTAGCCCTAACCCTAATACAAAAGTTAGCCAACATCCTAGCCATGAACCTCGCCTTAATCATAAACCTAACTCTAACGTTAACCCAAACCTTAACCTTAAATCTCAACCTAGACCTAAAAGTAGCTATATTCCCTTCCCTTACCCTAAACCTAACCCTATGCCTAAACCTAACACTAACCCTAGCCCTAATTCAAGTCCTAATTTAGCCCTATCCCTAACCCTAAACCTAGCCCTAAGACTAACTCTAACTCTCACACTAGCTCTATACCTAGTTCTAAATCTATTCCTTACCATCACCATACACCAAGCCCTAAATGTAGCCCTACCCTAGCCCTATACTTCACCCCATCTCAAAAACCTAGATCTCAACCTAACTCTAAATTTAACCCTAACCCTAAGACTAAATCTAGCCATAACTCTACTCCTATCCCTAACCCTGAACCTAAGACTAAATCTCACACTTATACTAGCCCTAACCCTAAGACTAATCTTAAAACTAGCCTTAACCTACCCCTAGCCCTAAAACAAAACCGAGTCATAGCCCTAACCTCAACCCTTAACCTAAACCAAACCCTAACCGTACACCTAACCCTAATCTATCCCTAATAATAGTCTAACTCTAACCCGAAAACTAACCCTAACCCTGACTCTGACCCTAACACTAACCCTGGCTCTAAACATCATCATCACCATAAACCTAACCTTAACACTAGACCTAGACCTAACTCTAACCCTATAACTAGCTTTAATCATAAACCTACTTCATACAGTAGCGGTAGCCTTAACCCTAGCCCTAACCTAACCAAAAGATAGCCTTAATCTGAATCCTAAACCTAGCTTTACCCTAAACTTAATCCTAACCCTAACCCAAACACTAGCCCTAATATTATACATAACCCTAGCCCTAACCTTAGGGCTAACCCTATCCATTACCCTAACAATAATGCTAACCCTTATGATAACCCTAGGCCTAACCGTAACCCTATAAATTACACTAAACCAAACTTAAACCCTAAATCTAACCCTGTCATTACCCTTACCCTAAATCTAACACTAATTTGAGCCCTGCACCTAAACACTAACTTAACCCAAATCCTAATCCTGATCCTGATTCCACCCAAGATCTAAACCAAACCTAACCAAAAAACCTAACCATTACACTGGACCAAGCCATAAAACTAACACTGAATCTATCCCTAACTGCAACCCTAGACCTGACATTAGCCATAGCCCTAATACTATCCCTAACCCTAAAACATATCCTAGTCCTCATCGTAGAGCTAAACATAGCCTTAATCATAACCCTAACCCTAACCCTAGTTCTAACCCTAATACTAACCCATGCCCTGCCCTAACCCTAGCTATAACCGCATTCCTTACCCTAAACTAAACCCTAACTCTAAGCCTAACACTAGTAGTAACCCTTGTATTATCCTTAGCCCTAGCACATTAACCCTAGATCGAAACTTAACTCTAAATCTAACCCTAACTTGATGCCTAAGCCTAATCCTAAAAGTAGCCCTAACCCTAGCACTAACATAACCCTATACATAATTTAGCCCTATCCCTAAACCTAACCCCAATCCTAACCCTAATATTAACTCTAACTCTCACACTAGCCCTATCACTTGTTCTAACCCTATCCCTTTCTGTAACCCTAACCCAAGCCCTAACTTTAGTGCTAACCCTTTCTCTATCATCCCTAGCAATAACCTTAGGCAAAACGTAACTCTGAATCTAGCCCCAACCCGAAGCCTATGCCCAACCCTAAAACTAGTCCAAACAATAACACTAATCCTAAAATGAGCCCTACTGCTAGCCCTATCTCTAAAACAAAACAGAGTCATAACTCCAACCCTAGCCATTAACCTAAACAAAACCCTAACCTTACACATATACCTAAACCTAGCCCTAATTCGAGTTGGAAGCCTAAGCCTAAAACTAACCCTGAACCTGACACTGACCCTAACCCTTTTAGCTCTAAACATCACCCTAACTGTAAACCTAACCCTAACACTAAACCTAGCACTAAAACCCCCAAACTAGCCCTAATTGTAAACCTAGTACTTGAATTAACTGTAACCCTAATCCTAGCCCTAACATAACCCAAAATGAAGCCCTACCTTTAAACCTAACCTAAACCTAACACTAGCCCTAATTGTAACCATAATGCTAGCCTTTAACTGATCTCTAAATCTATCCATTACCATAACCATAAACCTAACCATAATAATAACCCTAGGCATAAACCTAACCCTATCCCGTATTATAACCCTTCCATTATCCTAAACCTAACCTGAATCCTAAACCTAACCCTATCATTACCCTAACCCTAATTCTAAAACTAATTCAAGCCGAAACTTGAAACTTTAACCTATCCCAAACCCTAACACAGACCTTGACCCTAATAATACCCCTAGCTCTAAACTTGACGGTAATCCAACACTTAACCCTTAGCATAGACTTAGCCATAAACCTAACCCTAAAACTATCTTTAAGCATAATTCTGAACCTGAAATTTACCCTAGCCCTAATCCTAGTCCTAACCCTAAAAACACACCTAGCCCTCATCCTAGCCCTAAACCTAGCCTTAATCATAACCCTAACTCTAGCACTACACCTAACCCTAATTCGAACAGTCACCCTACCTCTAAAGCTAGCTATAATGTCATTCCTTACCCTAAATTTAAACCTAACCCTAACCCTAGGCTTAAGCTAAACCCAAAACCTAGCCCTAATCCTAGACCTAATTTAGCTCTATTTCTAACCCTATCCTAACTCTAGCCCTAAGACTAACTCTAATTCTTGCCCTAGCTCTAGCCCTATCCCTAGTTCTATCCCTCTCCTCAACCATAAACCTAAATCTAGCCCTAACACTTGCCTTAAAGTTAGTCCCAGCCCTAGCTCTAACTCTAAATCTAACCTTAAACCTAAGCCTAAGCCTAACACTAACACTAGCCCTAACCCTAATGATAATCATAAAACTAGCCCGAACCCTAATCTTAGCAGTAAACCAAAACCGAGCAATAGCCCTAACCCTAAATCTTAACTTAAACCAAACACTAACACTACACCTAGACCTAAACCTAGCCCTAATTCGAGTCCTAAGCCTTACCTTAAAACTAATCCTGACCCTGACTCATATCCTAACACTCACCCTAGTTCTAAACACCACCCTAAACTCAAACCAAACACTAAAATGTATAATAGCCCTTATTCGAGTCTTAATGCTAACCAGAAAACTAACCTTGACCCTGACTCCTATCCTAACAAGAACCATAGGTATAAATATCACCCTAACATTAAACCTGACCCTAGCACTCAAACTACCCCTAACCCTAACCCTAAAACTAACCCTAATGGTAACCCTAGTTCTTACATTAGCCGTTACCCTAATCCTAACCTTAAACCTAACACAAAAACTAGCCCTAAACCGAGCCCTAAACCTAGTTTTAACTCTAATTCTAACCGTAACCATAGCCCTAACCCTAGATCTAAATCAATCCCTTACCCTAAGTGAAACCCTAAACCTAAGAGTAAACCTAGACCTATCCCTATTCTTAGACTAACTAAAACCCTATCCCTATTAATACTCCTAACCCTAGGTTTCATTTTAGCTCTAACACTATCCCAAACCCCAATCCTAACCCTGACCTTTTTTCTGACCCTAACACTAAACCTAGGTCTAACCCTAACCTGAACCCTAACCCAAAATTTACCATAAGCCTATCCCTAGACCTAACTCTGAACGTAACTCTCAGCCTAATCCTAGCCATAGCTCAGAACCTAACCCTTACACTAAACATAACCCTAAACCTAATTCTAGTTCTAAACCTCAACTTAAACCTAACACAAGACCTAATTCTAACCATAACCCTAGCCCTAACCTTAACTCTAACTGTATCCATTACCCTAAACATAACCCTTACCATAACGCTAACCCTAGGCTAAACCCTAACCCTATAGCTTTCCCCAAACCTATCAATTACCCTAAACCTAACCCCATCATTATGCTAACCCTAACCCAATGTTAATTCGAGCCCTAAACCAAACCTCAAACCTAAACCAAACCCTAACCCTGACCGTGACCCTAATAATTCCCCTAGCTTTCAACCTGACTCTATCCCTACCTAACCCATACACTAGTCCTAGCCATAAACCTAACCCTAAAACTATTCCTAACCTTAACCCTAGAACTGATATTAACCCTAGCCCTAATCCTAACACAAATCCAAGCCCTTATCCTATCCCTAAACATAGCCTTAATTTTATCCCTAACCCAAACCATAGGCCTGACCCTAACACTATTCCTAGCCCTAATCTTAGCCTTAATTTAGCCTTATCCCTAACCCTAACCCTAGCCCAAGACTAACTCTAACTCTCACCATAACCCTAACTCTAGTTCTAACCCTATCCCTTACTAGAACCCTAATCCTAGCCCTAACCTTACTTCGTCTAAACCTATCCCTATTCATAGTCCTGGCCATAACCCTAAATCTAACCCTAATGCTAAATCTAACCCCAATCCTAAACCTAAACCTAAACCTAACACTAGCCCTAACACTAACGCTAATCCCAAAACTAGCCCTATCAATAGCCCTAGCCCTAAAACAAACTTGAGCCATAGCCATAACCCTGTCTTAACCTAAACCAAACCCTAACTCTACACCTAGCCCTAACCATATCCCTAATTCTAGTCCTAACCCTAACCTAAAAACTAACCCTGACCCTGACTCTTACATTACACTAAACTGGATCTAAACATCATGATCACAGTAAACCTCAACCTAACACTAGACCTAGCCCTAACGCTAACCCTATAACTACCGCTAATCATAACCCTACTTCATACATTAGCCATAGCCTTAATGCTAGCCCTAACCTAACCTAAAACCTAGATTAAATTGATTCCTAAACCTAGCTTTAACCCTAAACTTAATCCTAACGCTAACCCTATCCCCAAACTAGCCCTAATCCTATACATACCCTAGCCATAACCTTAGGTCTAAACCTATCTATTACCCTAAAAATAACCCTAACCCTTAAGCTAACCCTAAGCCTAATCCTAACCCTATCCATTACACTAAAACAAACCTAAACCCTAAAACTAACCCTGTCATTACCCTAAACCAAAGCTCTAACCTAACCCAAATCCTAAACCTGACCCTGATCATAAATATAACCTTTGATATAAACCAGAATCTTACCCTAAACCTAATCCTTACACTGGACCAAGCCATAAACCTAACACTAAATCTAGCCCTAACTATAACCCTAGAACTTACATTAGCCCTAGCCTTAATACTATCCCGAATGCTAACACTAACCTTAAACCTTATCCTAGCCATAAACTTAGCCTTAATCATAACCCTAACCCTAACTCTAGCCATAACCCTAATACTAACACTTGCCCTAGCCCTAAACCAGCCAAAACCTCATTTCTTACCCTAAACGTAACCCTAACTCTAACCCTAACCCTTGTTGTCACAATTGCCCTATCCTTAGCTTTAGCTTTAACACTAGATTGAAAACTAACTTTAAATCTCACCCTAAGTCAATGCCTAAGCCTAAAACTAGCCCAAACCCTGATGCTAATTCTAAAACTAGCTCTAACCCTAGCACTAACACTAACCCTAGCTGTAATTTAGCCTTATCCCTAACCCTAAAACCTAACCCTAGACCTAAGAATAACACTAACTCTCACATTGGCCCTATCACTCATTCTAATCCTATACCTTCCCATAAAACTAACCCTATCCCAAATCCTAGTCCTAATTCTTGCCCAATCTTTAGCCCTAGCACTAACCTTAGATAAAAACCTAACTCTAAATTTAACCCTAAACCGAAGCCTATGCCTAAATCTAAGATTAGACCTAACCCTAACACTAATCCTCAAAATTTCACTAACCCTAACCCTAGCCCTAAAATCAAACTGAGCCAAAGCTCTAACCCTAATGCTTAACCTAAACCAAGCCCTAACTCTACACCTAGCCCTAAACACAGCACTAATTCGAATTTTAAGCCAAATTCTAAAACTAACCCTGACCCTTACTCTGACCATAACACTAACACAATGTCTAAACATCACCCAAACCCTAAACCTAAACCTAACAGTAAACCCAGCCCTAAAACACTAAAATTAGCAGTACTCATAACCTTAGTACTTACATTGGCCATAACCCTAACCCTAGCACTAACTTAACCCCAAACCTAGCTCTAATCATAACCATAAACCTAGTCCTAAACTGACTTCTAACTCTATCCATTACCATAACCCTAACCCTAACCTAATGCTAATTCTAGCCCTAACTTTAAACGTTAACCTACCAAAAACCCTACCCCAGAACTAGACCCTAATAATACCCCTAACTCTAAACCTGACACTAACCCTAAACCTAACCCTTACACTAGACATACCCATAATCCTAATCCTAAAACTATCTTTAACCATAATTCTAGACCTGAAATTAGCCCTAGCACTAATCCTAGCCCTAACTCTAAAAAAAAACCCTAGCCCTCGTCCTAGCCCTAAACCTAGTCTTAATCATAACCCTAACCCTAACAACAGCCCTAACCCTAATTATAACCCTCACCCTACCTCTAAACCTAGCTATAAAGCCATCCCTTACCCCAAACTTTGCCCTAACTCTAAACCTAAACTCTAATTCTAACCCCTAACCCTTATCCTAACCTTAACCCTAGGCTTAAACTAAACACTAAACCTAGCCCTAATTCTAGGCCTAATTTAGCCCTATCCCTAACCCTAACCCTAACCCTAGCCCTAATACTAACTCTCTTCCTAGCCCTATCCCTAATTCTAACCCTATCCCTTACCTTAACCCTAAATCTCGCTATAACCCTTGCCCTATCCTTAGTTCTAGCCCTAACCCTAGATCTAAGCCTAATTCCAAATTTAACCCTAATACTAAGCCTAAGCCTAACACTTATACTAGCCCTAACCCTAACCCTAGGACTAAAACAAAACCGAGCATTAACCTTAACCCTAAATGTTAACTTAAACCAAAACCTAACACTACTACTAGACCTAACTCTAGCCTAGTTCGAGTCCTAACCCTAACCTTAAAAACAACCCTGACTCTAACTCATATCCTAACACTCACCCTAGCTCTAAACACTGTCCTCACCTTAAACTGAACCCTAACAGTAAACCTATCCCTAATTCATGCCCTAACTCTAACCCTAAGACTAAACCTGACCCTGATTCCTATCTTAACACGAACCCTAGCTATAAATATCACCCTAACCTTAAAACTAACCCTAACACTAAACCTAACCCATACCCTAATACTAAAACTAACCCCAATGGTAAACCTAGTCCTTACATTAGCCATTGCCCTAACCCTAGCCCTAAACCTAACACAAAACCTAGGCCTAATCTGAGACCTAAACCAGCTTTAACCCTAACTCTAACCATAATCATAGCCCTAACCCTAGCTCTAAACCAGTCCCTTACCCTAAGCAAAACCCTAAACCTAAGGGTAATCCTAGACCTATCACTAATCCTTAGGCTAACCAAAACACTAACTATATTAATAGCCCTTACCCTTGTCCTCATTCTAGATCAAACCCTATCCAAAACCCTAACACTAACCCTGACCCTTTTACAGATCCTACCACTAATCCTAGGTCTAATAGTAACCGTAACCCTAATGCAAAATCTACCGTAATCCTATCCCTAGACCTAATACTGAACTTAATTCTCAGCCTAGCCCTAACCATAGCTCAGAACCTAAGCCTTACACTAAACATAACCTTAACCTAACCCTTGTTCGAACTCTCACCCTAACCCTAAATCAAGACCTAATCCTAACCATAACCCTAGCCCTAAACTTAAGTCTAACTGTATCATTACCCTAAACATAAACCATACCCTAATGATAACACTAGGCCTAACCCTAAACATATCAGTATCCCCAAACTTATCAATTTACCTAAACTACCCTGAACCCTAGACCTAATCCAATCATTACCCTAACCCTAACCCTAACCCTAATGATAATTCCAGCCCTAACCCTAAAATAAAACCTAAATCAAACCCTAACACTGACACTGACCCTAATAATTGCCCTAGCTCTAAACCTCACTCTTACCCTATACCTAACCCTTACAATAGACCTAGCCATAAAACTAAACCTAAAACTCTTCCTAAGGATAACCCTAGACCTGATATTAGCCCTAGCCATGATGCTAGCCTAAACCTAACACAAACCCTAGCCCTTATCCTAGCCCTAAACATAGCCTTAATTATAAACCTAATCATAAACCTAGGCCTAACCTTAGGTTTAGGATTAGGGCAAAGATAGTGTTAGGTTTAGGTTTCAGGTTAAGTTTTAGGTTTCACTAACCCTAACCCTAATCTTAGACCTAATTTAGCCCTATACCTAACTTGACCCTAACTCTAGCTCAAAGACTAACTCTAACTCTCACCTTAGTCCTAACCCTAGTTCTAACCCTATACTTTACTGGAACCCTAATCCTAGCCCAAACCATAGATCTAACACTAGCCCTATTCATAGCCCTAGCAGCAATCCTAGATCTAACCCTAACTCTAAATTTAACCCTCACCCTTAGCCTAAACCTAAACCTAACACTAGCACTAACCCTAAGGCTAATCCTAAAACTAGCACTAACCCTAGCCCTAAAACAAAACCAAGCCATAGACCTACCCCTAACCCTTAATATAAACTAAGCCTTAACCCTACACTTAGCCATAATTCTAGCCCTAATTCGAGATTTAAGCCAAACCCTAAAACTAACCCTGACCCTGACTCTGACCTTTTCACTAACCCTAGCTCTACACATCACCCTAACCCTATACCTAAACCTAACAATAGACCTAGCCCTAACCCTAACCCTAAAATTAGCCCTAATCGCAATCCTGGTACTTACATTAGTTGTTACCCTAAACCTAGCCTTAACTTAACCCAAAATCTAGCCTTATTTCGAGCACTATCCCTAGATTTACCCGTAACCCTAACCTTTCACTAATCATAACTATAATCCTAGCTGTAACCCTAGATTTAACCCTAACCCTAACCCTAAGCCTAACCCTATCAATAATCGTAACAATAACCCTAGCCATATCCCTATCTCTAACCCTATCTATTACCCTAACCCTAACCCTAGCCCTAATGCTAAACCTGGGCTTAAACCTAACCGTATCCCTAATCCTAACCCTATCCATTACCCTAAACGTAACCTAAAACCTAAACCTAACACTATCTTTACCCTAATCCTAACTCTAATGCTAATTCGAGCCCTAACATTAAGATTTAACCTATCCAAAACATTAATCGTAACTCTGACCCTAAGAGTACCCTTAGCTCTAAACCTGAACCTAACCCTAAACCTAATCCTTACACTAGACATAGCCATAAATGTAACCCTAAAACTATTTTTAACCATAACACTGGACCTGAAATTAGCCCTAGCCATAATCCTAGCCCTAAACCTAGGCTTAATCCTAACCTGAACCATAATCCGAGCCCTAACCCTAATTCTATTCCTCACCCTAGGCCTAAACCTACCTATAACCTCATCCTGTACTAAAAAAATAACCATAACCCTAAACCTAACCATAACCCTCACCCTAAATCTAGGCCTAACACAAAGCCTAGTGCTAATCCTAGCCTTTATTTAATCGTATCCTAACCCTAAACCTAGCCATAAGACTAACTCTAACTCTTGCCCTGGCCCTAGCCCTAGTTCTATCCTTAGCCTTAATCCTAATCCTAGATCTAAGCCTAAATCTAAAGCTAAACCTAACTCTAAATTTAACTGTAACAATAAGTCTAAACCAAACCCTAACACTACCCCTAACCATAACACTAATCCTAAAACGTGCCCTATCCCTAGCCCTAGCCATAAACCAAAACCAAGCCATAGCCCTAATCCTAACCCTTAACCTAAATCAAACCCTAACCATACAACTACCCCTAAAACTAACTCTAAAACTAACCCTGACCCTGACACTGACCCTAACACTAATTCTAGCTCTCAACATCACCCTAACCTTAAATTAACCCAAACACTATATCTAACCGTAACCTAATCCTCAATCTAGCCTTAATCATAACCCTAGTTCATACATTAGTCATTGTCCTAACCATAGCCCTAACCCTAACACAAATTCTACACCTAATCTGAGCCCTAACCCTATCTTTTACCCTAATACTAGGACTAACCTTAACCCTAACACTAGCCCTAACCCTAACTCTAACTCTATTCCTTACACTAAGCCAAACCCTAAACCAAATGCTAATCCTAGTCCTAATCCTAATCCTTAGCCTAATTTAAACTCTAACCATAATACTAGTCTTAACTGTATCCCTCATTCTACCTCTAAACCTAACCCTGACCCTCATCTGACCCTAACAGTAACCCTAGGTCTAAACCTGACCCTAACCCTAAACCAAACCCTAACACTAGCCCTACAGGCAACCCTATACCTATACCTAAGCCTAACACTAGACCTAGACCCAAAGCTAATCCTAAATATAGCTATAACTCTAGCCCTAGACCTAAACAAAAACCTAGCACCAGCCCTAACAAAAAACCTTAACCTAAACTGAACACTTACCCTACCCTTTGACCTATACTTAGTCCTAATTCTGGATCTAACCCTAACCCTAAACCTATCCCCAAAAATGACGCTGATTCTGACACTGAACCTAGCTTTAAACCTGACATTAATCCCAAACCTAGACCTAACTCTAGACCTAGCCATAACCCTAACCTTAAAACTAGCCCTAAACATAACCCTAGCTCTTACATTAACTATAGTCCTAATCCTAGCCTTAAACCTAACACAAAATCTAGACCTAATCCTAGGTCTAATCTTAGCTCTAAGCATAACCCCCATCCTAACCCTCATCCTAACCCTAGCCCTAAACCAAGCCCTAACCTAAGCCTCACCTTAGACCTAACCGTAGCTCAAAGCTGAACCTTTACACTAAACATAACCTAACTCTATTATAAACCCTATCCCTAACCCTAGCCCTAATGTTAACATTAAACCTAGCCTGAACTTTAGCTCTAAACATCCATTACTCTAACTCTAATTAAAACTCTATCCCTAACACTAAACCTAACTCTAACCATAAAGGTAAACCTAGACCTAAACCTAAACCTAAACCTCACCCTAGCCCTAACCCTAGCTCAAACACTAACCCTTACCCTAACCTAACCATAACCATAGCCCTAAACCTAACACTTACCCTAACCCTAAAACTTACCACAAATCACACCCCAGCAATATCCCTAAATGTAGCCCTAATCCTAGACTTAATCCAAACCATACCTAGCCCTAACCCTAGCTCTAAACCTGTCCATGACACTAAACATAACCTTAACCCTAATGCTAAACCTAACCCGATCACTAAACCTAACCCATGCATTACCCTAAAACTTAACTGAAACCTAAATTAAACCCTATCCTTTACGCTACCCCTAAACCTAAAACTAATCCTAATTCAAGCTCTAATCTTAAACCTTTATCTAAACCAAATGCTAACCCTTATCCTGATTTTGATCCTAATAATAACCCTACCCTAAAGCTGACCTTTAATCTAAACTTAACTTTTACAATAGACCTAGCCATAACCTACCCCTAAAACAATCCTTAACATTAACGCTAGACCTGATATTAGCCCTAGACCTGGTCCTAGCCATAACCCTAAGAGAAACCCTAGCCCTTAACCTAGCCCTAAACCTAGCCTTAATCCTAAACTGAAGCATAACCCTAGGTCTAATCCTAATTCTAACCCCACCTTAGTTGTAAAGCTAGCTATAACCCCACTCATTCCTCTAAACTTAACCTTAACACTAATGCTAACTCCATCTCTAGCCCAACCCTTGGTTAAACCCTAACACTAACTCTAGTTTTAACACTAACCCTAATTTAGCCCTAAACCTAACACTAACCCTAGCCCTAATCCTAGCCCTAATTTAGCTCTAACCATAGCCCTAACCCTAACCCCAAACCTATCCCTAATCCGAGTGCTAACCCTAGTTTTAACCCTAACCCTAAAAATAGCTCTAATCCATACCCTAACCCTAGATCTAACCCTAGCTTTTACCCTACCATTACCTTAAGCTAAACCCTAAAACTAATGCTAACCCTAGTCCTAACTTTAATTTTTAGCCTAACCCAAACCCGAACCCTATTGCTAGTCCTAACCCTAAACTTCATTCTAGCTCTAACCCTAACTCCAAAAAAAAAAAAAAAAACCTAACCTTGACACTTATTCTGACCCTAACACTAACTGCAGGAAGAAACCTGACACCTAACACTAGCCCAAATCCTAAATCTAGCCATATCTCTAGCCCTAGACCTGAACAACAACCTAGCCCTAGGCCTAACAATAACCCTTAACCTAACCCAATCACTAACCCTACCTCTAGACCTAATCCTAGTCCTAATTCTGGCACTAAACCCAACACTAACTCTAACCTGAACACTGGACCTGACCCTAACATAATCCTAGCTCCAAAGCTCACCATAAACCAAAACCTAATCCTAACACTAGACCTAGCCATTACCTGAACCCTAAAACTAACCCTAATCATAACCCCAGCTCTTACATTACCTATGGCCCTAACCCTAGGCCTAAACTAACACAAAACCTAGCCCTAATTTTAAGCCTGAACATAGACCTAAGTGTAACCCTAAACTTAACTGTAGCCCTAAACCTAACCCTAAGCCTGGCTTTAGACCTAAACCTAGCTCAAAGCCTAACCTTTACCCTTAACATAACCCTACCTCTATCCTAAACCCTAACCTAACACTAGCCCTAATCCTAACATTAACCATTGCCCTAACCATAGGTCTAAGTATATCAACTACTCTCACCCTAGCCCTAACACTAGCTCTAATTCTATCCATTACCCTAATGATAATCCTAACCCTAATGCTAACCCTAGGCTTAACCCTAACCCTATTGCAATCCTTAAACCTATTAATTGCTCCAAAACTAAAGTGAACCCTAATCCTAAGCCTGTTCATTACCCTAACCCTAACTCTATCCCTAGCGCTAATTCACACCCTAAACCTAAACCTTAACCTAAATTAAAAAATGACACTAATAATACACATAGCTATAAACTTGACCCTTACCTTAAATCTAACCCTTACACTAGACCTAATCATAAACATAAACCACAACCTATCTCTAACTGTAACCCTATACCTGACATTAGCCCTAGCCCCAATCCTAGCCCTAACCCTAACACGAACACTAGCTCTCATCCTAGCCCAAAACCTAGCCTTAATCATAACCCTAACCCTAATTCTAACCCTTTCCCTAGCTCTAACCCTAGTTATAACCACATTGCTTACCCTAAACCTAACCCAAACGCTAACCCTAATACTAAACCTAACCCTAACCTTAACCCTAGGAATAACCCTAACACTAAACCTAGCCCTAATCCTAAACTTAACCCTAATCCTAGCTTTAAGATTAACTATAACTCTCGCCCTAGCCCTAGCCCTAATTCTAACCCTATCACTTACTGTAACCTTATTCCTAGCCATAACCTAGAATAACACTAGACCTAACCTTACACCTTGCCCTAACCCTAGATCTAAACATAACTCTAAATCTAACCCTAATTCTACACCTAAACTTAACCCTAACACTAGTCCTAACCATAATGCTAATCCTAAAACTAGCCCTAACCATAGACTTAGCCCCAAAACAAAACTGAGCCATAACACTAACCTTAACTTTTACCTAAACCAAACCCTAAACTTATATCTAGCCCTAGCCCTAAGCCTAGCCTTAATTTGAGTCCTAATCTTAACCTTAAAACTACCCCTAAACCTGTCTCTGCCATTAACACTATCCCTTCCTCTAAACATCACCCTAAACCTAAAACTTAACCTAACACTAGACATGGTCCTAACCCTAATTCTAAAACTAGTTCTAATCATAAACCTAGATCATACAGTAGCCGTAACCTTAAACCTAATGCTAACCCAAACCTAGCCCAAATCTGATACCTAACCCAAGCTTTTACCCTAACCCTAACCCTAAGATTATCGCTAACCCTAACCCGAACCCTAGCTCTAACCCTAGCTCTAACCTTATACTTTACCCTAGCCAAACCCCAACCCTAATGCTAAACCTAGTCCTAAAACTAATCCTTAGTCCAACCCAAACCCTAACCCTATTACTAATCCTAACCCTAGCCCTCATTCTTGTTAAAACCATAACCCAAATTCTAACCCTAACTCTGACCCTTATTCTGACCCTGAACCTAAACCTAACCCTAACACTAGCCCTAATTAAACCTAACCCTAAATCTAGCCATATCTTTAACCAAGACCTAAACAAAAACTAGCCCTAGCTCCAATGATAAGCATTAACCTAAGCCAAACACTAACCTTACCTCTAGACCTAACCAATCCTAATTCTGGCTCTAGCCCTAACCCTAACCCTAATCAAAACATAGACCCTGACACTAACAATAACCCTAGCTATAAAACTGACCCTAACCAAAAATGGGAGCTCATAACCCACTTGAATCAAATTGTGAAATATGATATATCAAGTACTATGTAATGTTTTGAACAGCCAACAAAAAAAAATTAAAAAGAAAAAAAATAAAATAAAACTGACCCTAACCAAAACCTAAACCTAACACTAGACCTAGCCATAACCGTAAACATAACCCTTACATTACCATAGCACTAAAACTACCTCTAAACCTAAAACAAAACCTAACCCGAATCCTAGGCCTAAATCTAACCCAAAGCGTAACCCTAACCCTAACCTAACCTTATCCCTTACCCTAAGCCTAACCCTCACGCTAATCCTAACCCTCGCCTTAGACCTAACCATAGATAAAACCCAAAACCGAACCCTAATTATAAACCTAGCCCTATCCTTAAACCTCATCCTAATCCTAGCCCTAATCATAATGTTAACACTAGCCCTAATACTATCTCTATAGTTATCCATTACCCTAAACCAAACCTTAACCCTAATTATAACATTAGCTCTAATCCTAATTGTAAACATAATCCTAGACCTAACCCTAAATATAACCCTCATTATAGCCTTAACCCTAAATAAAACCCTAACCCTTACTCTAACACAAACCCTAGCCCAAACCCTAACACTAACCCTAAACCTAAAACTACCCCTAAACCTAACCTGACATCTAACCCTATCCATTACCCTAAATCTAATGATAATCTTTGCCCTAACACTAACACTAACCCTAAACCTAAAATTACCCCTAATCTTAACCCAACATCTAACCCTATCCATTAAAATAACTCTAAAGATAACTTTAGCCCTAACCCTAACACTAAACCTAAACTTAACTGTAAATCTAACCTTAGACATAATCCAAAACCTAACCCTCACCCTAGAACTAACCTTAGCTCAAAACATAACCTGTAGCCTAAACCTAACCCAAACCTAATTCTAGCCTAGCTTTAACCCTAACTCTAGCCCTAATCCTATCCAAAACCCTAGCCCTAATCCTAAATGCTGTTCATTACCCTAACAATAACCCTAACCCAAATGCTAACCCTAGGCCTAACCCTAACCCTATCACTAACCCTAACTCTACCAATTACCCTAATCTTAATCTGAATCCTAAACCTAAACCAATCTATAAACCTAACCTAATTCTAACCCTAACGCTAATTTGAGCCCTAAACCTAATAATTAAACTAACGCAAACCCGAAAACTGACCCTGACCCTAAAAATACACCTTACTCTTAACCTGGGCCTTACCTTAACCTAATGTTAGACCTAGCCATGAACCTAACCCTATAATTATTCCTAGCCGTAACCCTAAACCTGACATTATCCCTATCCCTGAAACTTGCCCTAACCCTAACACAAACCCTAGCCATCATCCTAACCCCAAATCTAGCCTTAATTCTAACACAAATCTAACCCTAGACCTAAACCTAATTCTAATAATCGCCCTAGCCCTAACCCTAGTATAACCCCATCCCTTACCCTAAACCTAATTCTAAATCTAATCTTAAACATAACCCTAACCCTAGGCGTAATCATAACACCAATCCTAGCCATATTCCTAGCCCTAATTTAGCCCTAAACTTATCACTAACCCTAGCCTTAAGACTAACTCTAACTATCGCCCTAGCTCTATTCCTAGTTCTGACCCTATCCCTTATCATAACCCAAACACTAGACCTAACCTTAGCCCTAACCCTAGCCATAGCCCTAACCCTAAAATTAATCATAACTCTAAATGTACCCCTAAGCCTAAACTCACCCTATCACTAGCAATAACACTAACATTAATTGTAAAACTACCCTTAACTTTATTCTTAGCCCTAAAACATAAGGAGCCATAGCACTAACCCTAACCCTTAACCTAAACCAAATCCTAACCCTTCATCTAACCCTAAGCCTACCCCTAATTAAAAGTCCTATCCCCAACCCTAAAAATAACCCTGACCCTGACTCTGAACCTAACACTAACCTTAGCTCAAAACATTAACCTGAACTTAAACCTAATCATAAAACTAGACTTAGCCCTAATCATAACCCTAAAATTAGCCTTAATCATAATCCTAGTTCTTACATTAGCTGTATCTCTAACACTAGCCCTAATGTTACCCAAAAATCTAGCCCTAATGTGAGGCCCAACCCTAGCTTTAACCCTATCTCTAAACTACACCAAGTCCTAACCCTTACCCTAAACCTAACCCTAACTTTAATCCTTGCACTAACTCCAAATATAACACTAACCCTAACACTAACACTAACCATAACCCTAGCCCTAACCCTAGCTCTAACTCTATCCATTACCCTAACACTAACACTAATCCTAACCCTAATGCTAACCCTTATCCTAACCCTAACACATTTGCAAACCCTATCCTATCAATTACCCTAAACATAACACTAACCCTAAACCTAACCAAACACTAAATCTAGACATAACACTAACCCTAAAACTGGCCGTAATTTTAACCCTAGTTCTTACATTAGCCGTAGCCCTAAAGCTAACACAAAACCTAGCCTAGCCCTAATCCAAGCTTTAACCCTAATCCTAAATCTAACCCTAGCCCTAACCCTAACCCTAACCCTAACCCTAGCCCTAACACTAGCGCTAACCCTATCCCTTACCCTAAGCCAAACTCTAACCCTAATGCTACCCTAGTTCTAAACCTAATACTTAGCCTAACCCAAAACCTAACTCTATTACTTGTCCTAACCCTAATCCTCAATCTAGCTCTGTCACTATCCCAAACCCTAACTCTAGCCCTGACCCTTATTCTGACCCTAACACTAACCATAGGTCTAAACCTGACCCTAACCCTAAACTAACCCCTAACATTGGCACTACCTGTAACCCTATAACTAAACCTTACCCTAACACAAGACCTAGACCTACACTTAATCCTTTATCTATTGATAAACTCTAGGCCAAGTGCTAAACAAAAACTTAGTCCTAGCCCTAATAATAACCCTTAACCTAACCCAAACACTAACCCTACCCCTAGACCAAACCCTAGTCCTAATGCTGGCCCTAAGAATAAACCTAACCCTAAATCGAAAAATGACCCTTACCAAAACACAAACCCTAGCTCTAAAGTTTATCCTAACAAAGAACATAACCCTAACACTAGACTTAGTCATATCACTAACCCTGAAACTAGCCATCACCATAGGCCAAAACCTAGTTCTAACTCCATTACCCTAACCCTAACCCTAATCCTAATGCTAACCCTAGCACTAACCCTCACAATGACTCTAACCCTAATCCTCATCCTAGTCCGAACATTAGCTCAATCCCTAACCCTTAAACTTAACCTAACCCTAACACTAACTCATGGCCTAGACCTAAACCTAACCTTAAACCTAGCCCTAATCCTAACCTTAACCCTATATCTAACCCTAGCTCTAAGCCTACATATTACCCTAATTCTAACCCAAATCTTAATGATAACCCTAGCCCTAACCCTAGCTCTAACCCTACCCATTAACCTAACCCTAAACCTAACCCTGATGGTAACCCTAGCCCTTACCCTAAATCTATCCTAACCCTAACCCTAGACATAACCATAAACCTAACACTTGCCATAGAGCAAAACCTTGCTCATACCCTAAACATTACCCTAAACCTAACACTAAACCTATCCCTAACCCTAACCTTAAGCCTAACCTTAACCCTAACACTAACCCTAACCCTAACACGACATCAAACCCTATCTAATACCCTAAACCTAATGATAATACTAGCCCTAACCTTAACACTAACCTTGATCCTAACCGTAAGTATAACCTAGACCGAAACCTAAAGCTAACACTTGCCCTAGTGCTAACCATAGCTCAAACTCTAAAACATACCCTAAATCTAAACCTAACCCTAAACCTAGGCCTAACACTAACTCTAGCCCTAATAATAACCATAAACCTAGCCCTAACCCTATAACTTACCCTAAGCACAACCATAACCCTAAGGCTAACCCTAGGCCTCACCCTAACCCTTTTGCTCACTCTAACCCTATCAATTACCCAACACCTAACATGAACCCTAAACCCAAACCTATCATTATCCTAAACAAACCTTAATGCTAATTAAAACTCTAAACCTAAACCCTAACCTAAACCAAACCCCAAACCTAATTCTAACCCTAATAATACCCCTAGCTCTAAACCTGACCCTTACCCTAAACCTAACCCTTACACTAGACCTAGCCATAAATCTAACCCTCAATCTATCCCTAACATAAGCCTAGACGTGACACTAGCCCTAGCCCTAATTCTTGCCACAACCCTAAAACAAACCCTAGCCCTCATCCTAGCCCTAAACCTAGCTTTATTACTAAATCAAACCATAACCCTAGCCCTAACCGAAATTCTAACCTTTGACATAGCCCTAAAACTAGCTCTAGCCCCATCCCTTCCCCTAAACCTTACCCTATCCCTAAACCTAAACCTAAGCCTAAACTAGGCCTAACCCTCATACAAACACTAGACCTAACCCTAGCCCTAATTTATCCCTAAACCTAACCTAACCCTAGCCCTAAGACTAACTCTAACTCTCGCCCTAGTCCTATTTCTGGTTCTAACCCTATCCCTTACCATAATCTTATCACTTGCCTTTACATTAGCCCTAAGCCTATCTCTAGCCCTAATCCTATATCTAACCCTAACTATAAATCTAAACCTAACCTTAAGCTAAACCTTTCACTATCACAAGCCATAACACTAATGCTAATCCTAAAACTAGCCCAAGCCTTGCCCTGGCCCTACAAAAAAACTGAGCCATAGCCCTAACCCTAACCTTTAACATAATCCAAACCCTAAGCCTACAACTAGCCCTAAACCTAGTTCTAATTCGAGTACTATCCCTCACCCTAAAACAAACCCTGACCCTGACTCTGACCCTAACACTAACCCTAGTTATAAACATCACTCAAAACCTAAACCTAAACCTAACCATAGCCCTAGCCCTAAACCTAACCCTAAAACTAGTTCTAATCGTAACCCTAGTTCTTATATTTGCTGTAGGCCTAAACTTAGCCCTAACCTAACCTAAAACCTATCCCTAATCAGAGCCCTAACACTACCTGTAACCCTAACCATAACCCTAATTCTAGCCCTAACACTTACCCTAAACCTAACCCTTGACATAACCCAAAAACTAACCCTCATCCTAGCTTTAATCCTAACCATAAACCTAGCCCTAACCTGAGCTGTAACCCTATCCATTACCCTAATCCTAACCCTAATGCTAACCCTAGGATAACCATAAACATATTCCTAACCCTAAACTTATACATTACCCTAAACCTAACCTGAACCCTAAACCTAACCATATCCATAAAACTCATCCTAAACCTAATAATCTTAACCCTAAAACTATCTCTAACCATAACCCTAGACCTGACATTAGCCCTAGCCCTAATGAAGCCCTAACCTTAAAACAAACTGTAGCCCTAATCTTACTCTTAATCCTAAACCTAACCCTAACCATAGACCTAACCTTAATTTTAACCCTCGCCCTAGTTCTAAAGCTAGCTATAACATCACACCTAACCATAACCATAACCATATCCCTAGCCATAAAACTAGGCTCAGTCTTAATACTAACCCTAGCTCTAATCCTAATTCTAATTAAGCCCTAATTTTAACCCTAAATCTAACTCTAACATGAAGACTAACTCTAACTCTCACTCTAGACCTATCCCTAGTTCTAACCCTATTCCTTATGATAACTCAAACCCTATCCCTAACCCTAGCCCTAACCTTCGCTGTAGCCCTAAACCTAGATCTAACCCTAACTCTAAATCTAACCCTAACCCTAAGCCTAAACCACACCCTAACCACTAGCTCTAACCCTAATGCCAATTTGAAAACTAGCCCTAACCCAAGCCCTAGCTCTCAAGCAAAACTGAGCCATTTCACTGACCCTGACTTTTAACCTAAACCAAACACTAACACTACATCTAGACCTAACCCTAGCCCTAATTCGAGTCCTAACCCTAACCCTAGAACTAATACTAATCCTGATTCTGACCTTAACACTAACCCAAGCTCTACACATCACCCTATCCCTAAACCTAATCCCAACTAGACCTCGCCCTAAACCTAATCCTAAAACTACCCATAATTGTAATGCCAGTTCTTAAATTACCCATAGCCCTAAACCTAACACAAAACCTAGCCCTAATCCAAGGCCTAACCCTAGCTTTAACCCTAACCCTAACCCTGGCCCTAACCCTAACCCTATCCCTAGTCCTAATCCTAGCTCTAACCCTATTTCTTACACTTAGTCAAACCCTCACCCTATTGCTACCCTAGTACTAACGCTACTTCTATGCCTACCCCAAAACCTAACTCTATTACTAGCCCTAACCCTAAACCTCATTCTGACTCTAAACTTAACCCAAATCCTAACTCTAACCCTGATCCTTATTCTGACCCTAACACTAAACCTAGGTTTAAATCTGACCCTAACCCTTATCTGAAACCTAGCACTAGCCCTACCATCAACCCTAAACCTAAACCTAACAATAACACTAGCCCTAGAACTAAACGTAATCCTAAATATAGCCATAACCCTAGCCTTAGCCCTAACAATAACCCTTAACTTAAACTAAACACTAACTAACTCTACCCCTAGACCTAACCCTAGTCCTTATTCTGGACCTAACCCTAAACCTAACCCTAACCTGAACACTGACACTTACCCTAACAAAAACCCTAGCTATAAAACTTATCCTAACCCCAAAACTTACCCTAACACTAGACAAACTCTAAATCTAGCCATAACCATGACTCTAGCTCTTACATTACCCATATACCTAACACTAGCCCTAAATCTCACACAAAACCTATAGCTATAACATCACTAATTACAGCCCTAAACCTAACCCTAAGCATAACTCTAACACTAAACATAACCCTAACCCTAACCCTTGTTCTAGCCTTAACCCTAGCTCAAACCCTAAACCTTGCCCTAAAATAACCCTAGCCCAAACCTTAAACCTCATCCTAACTTTAGCCCTAATAATAACTGTAACCATAGCCCAAACCCTAGCTCTAATTTGATCCATTACACTAGCCATAACCCTAAAACCAATGCTAACCCTAGCCCTAAACCTAACCCTACCCCTACCCTAGCCCAGACTGTAAAACTAACCCTCACCCTAGCCCTAAACCTAGCTGAATCCCTAACTCTTACACTTAATCTAACTCTAACACTAACACAAGGCCTAACCCTAAACCTAACCCCAGCTTTAATCTGAACCTTTACCCTAGCCCTAACTCTAGCTTGAACCCTACCCATTACTCTAACCCTAAACTTAATGCTAATGATAACACTAGACCTAAAGCTAAACCTACCTTAACCATAAACATAAACCTAACCCTAGAACTAACAGTGACCCTAACCCTAAACCTAAGCTAGCTCAAACGCTAACCCTAATCATAAACCTAAACCTAACTCTAACCTAAACCTAAACTTATCTTTAACCTGACATCTAAACCTATTACCCTAACCCTAATGATAACCATAGCCCTAACCATTACACTAACCATGACCATAACCCTAGAACAAACCAGAAATTAATCTTAGCCATAGCATAAATCCTACCTCAAATCCTAAACCGTACCCTAAACCTAATCCTAACTGTAACCCTCGCCCTAACCCTGACCCTAACTCTAATTCTAGCCCTAATCCTAACCATTATCCTAGCCCTAACCCTATGTCTAACCCTATAAATTACCCTAACGATAACCATAACCATGATGCTAACCCTAGGCCTAACCCTAAGCCTATCACAAACCCTAAACCATATCCATTACCTTAAACCTAAACTAACCCTAAACCTAACACTATCCATTACCCTAACCATAATTCTAACCTTAATGCTAATTTGAGCCTTAACCCTAAACTTTAACCTAACCCAAACCCAAAGCCTGACCTTGACCCTAATAATACCCCAGCTCTTAATCTGACCTTTTCCCTAAATGTAACACTTTAATTTGACCTAGCCATAAACCTAACCCTAAAAATATCACTAACTATAAACCTAGAACTGACATTAGTCCTAGCCCTAATTTTTGCCCTAAACCTAACACAAAACCTAGCCCTAATCCTAGCCTTAAATCTAGCTTTAATCCTAAACCTAACCATAACGCTAGCCCTAACCCTAAAGCTAATCATAAAACTAGCCCTAACCCTAACCATAACACTAAAACAAAACCGAGCAACAGGCCTAACACTAACCTTAACTTAAACCAAACCCTAGCACTACACCTAGATCTAACCCTAGCCCTAATTCGAATCCTAATCATAACCTTAAAAATAACCCTGAACCTGACTTATATCCTAACACTCATCCTAGTTCAAAACACCACCCTAACCCTAAACCTACTGTAATCCTATCCCTAGACCTAACCCTAAACCTAGCCCTAACCCTAGCACAAAACCTAAACTTTATGCTAAACAAATGCTAAACCTAAACCTAAACCTAGTTCTAACACTAACTCTAACCCTAACTCAAGGCATATTCCTAACCGTAACTCTAGTTCTAACCCTACCAATTACCCTAACCATAACCCTCACCCTAATGCTAAACCTAAGCCTAAACCTAGCCCTATCACTAATGCTAACCATATCAATTACCCTAAACCAAACCTGAACCTTAAAACAAACCTTAATTATACCCCAACCCTAATCCTAATGCTAATTGAGCCGTAAACCTAAATCCTTACCTAAGCCAAATCCTAATCCTAATAATTCCCCAAGATCTAAACCTAACCCTTACCCTAAACCTAACCCTTACATTAGACATAGCCATAAGCCTAACCCTAAAACTATCTTTAACCATAACACTAGACCTGATATTAGCCCTAACACTAATCCTAGCCCTGAATCAAAGACAAACACTATACCTCATCCTAGCCCTAAGCCTAGCCTTAATCATAACCTTAACTCCAACCCTAGCCCTAACCCTAACTTTAACCCTCACCCTATATCTAAACCTAGCTATAACACCATTCTTTACCCTAAACATAAACCTAACCCTATCCCTATTGCTAGGCCTACGCTAAACACTAACCCTAGCCCTAATCCTAGCCCTAATTTAACCCTATCCTAAACCCTAACTCTAATTTTAGCCCTATCACTAACTCTGTCACACTAACCCTATCCCTAGTTCTAACCCTATCCCTTACCATAACTGTAACCCTGGCCCTAAACCTTGCCCTATCCTTAATCCTAACCTAATCCTAAATCTAAACCTAACTATAAATGTAACCCTAACTCTAAGTCTAAGCCTAACACTAACACTAGCCCCAACCCTAATACTAATTGTAAAAGTAGCCCTAACCCTAACCCTAGGACTAAAACAAAACAGAGCAATAGAACTAATCCTAAATCTTAACTTAAACCAAACCCTAAACTACTAGAAGAACTAATACTAGCCCTAATGGAGTCCTAACCCTAACCTTAAAACTAACCCTGACCCTGACTTATATTCTAATACACACCCGAGCTCTAAACATGATGCTAACTTTAAACAGAACCCTAAGAGTAAACCTAGCCCTAATTGGAGTTCTAAATCAAACACTAAAACTAACCCTGACCCTGACTTCTATCCTAAAAATAACTCTAACTCTAAATATCACCCTAACCTTAAATCTAACACTAACACTAGAAGTACCCCTAACCCTAACCCTAAAGCTAATCCTAATTGTAACCCTGGTTCTTACATTACCTGTTGCTCTAACCCTACCCCTAATGCTAACACAAAAACTAGCCCAAATCCGAGCCCTACACCTAGCTTTAACCCTAACCCTAACCCTACCCCTAACACTATCTCTAACCCTATCCCTAACCCCAAGCAAAACCCTAACACTAATGGTAACCCTAGACCTATCCCTAATCCTCAGCCTAATCAAAATTCTCACCATATTAATAGTCCTAACCCTAGCCCTCATTCTAGCTCGAACCCTATCCCAAAACTTAACCCTAACCCTGACCCTTATTCTAACACTAACCTAGGTCTAAACCTGACCCTAACGCTAGACCAATCCATAACACTAGCCCTACCAGTAACCTTATACCTAAACCAGACCCTATCACTAGCCCTAGACCTAAACCTATTCCTAAATCTAGCCTTAACTCTAGCTCTACACCTGAACAAAATCCTAGCCTTATCCCTAACAATAACCCTTAACTTAATGCAAAGACTAACCCTACCCCTAGACATAAACCTAGTCCCAATTCTGGCATTAACCTTAGCTCTAACTCTAACCTGAACACTGACCCTGCCTTTAACACTAAACGTATCTCTAAACCTGACCCTAACTGAAAACCTAAACCTAACACTAGACATAGCCATAACCCTAACCCTACAACTAGCCCTAATCATAATCCTAGCTCTTACATTACCCAGAGCCCTAACTCTACACCTTAACCTAACACAAAACCTAGAGCGAATTCTAGGCCTAAATCTAGCCCTAAGCATAACCCCAACCCTAACCCTTGCCCTAACCCTAACCTTAAACCTAACCCTAGCCATAGTCTTACACCTTACTCAAAGCCTAACCCTTACCATAAATGTAAACATAGACCTACCTATACCTTACTCTAAGCCCTAAAGTGAACTTAACCCTATCCCTAAACCTAGCTCTAAACACTCACCTTACCTAACCCTACACCTAACTGTATTGTTAACCCTAGCTTTAACCCTAACCGTAACCCTAACACTAAGCAGAAAACTAACAATAGACCTAACCCTAAAACTAACACTCGCCATAGCCCTAACCCTAGCTCAAAACCTAACCCTTATCATAAACCTAAACATAACCATAGCCTTAACATTAACACTAAAACTAAATCTAACCCTAAATCTAAACCTAAACCTACATCTAACCATATCCATTACCCTAACCCGTATCCTAACCCTAATGATAACTATAGCCCCAACCTTAACCCTAACCCTAAACCTACCATAATCCTCTCCCTAGACCTAAGGCTGAACCTAATCCTCGACCTAGCCCTATAACTAACACTAGCTCAAACCCTAGCCCTTACACTAAACATAACCCTAGCCCAAACCCTAACCCCAGTCCTAGCCCTAATCCTAAACAAAATCATGGCCCAAACCCTAGCTCTAACTCTATCCATTACCCTAACCATAACCCTAAACCTAAGGCTAAACCTAGCCCTAACCCTAACCCTAACCCTAACTCTATCCCTAGCCCTGATTCTAACCAGAAGCTTCAACCTAGCCCTAATATTTACTCAATCCCTGACCCTTACCATTAATCTAACCATCAGAAAATGATAAGCCTAACCCTAACCCTAACACTAGCCCTAATCCTAAACTTAAAACTAGACTTAATCTTAGCTCTAACTCCACCCATTACCCTAACCCTAATCATAAACGTCATGATAACCCTAACCCTAAACCTAAACCTACTCTAACCCTAACTGTAAACCTATCCCTAGACCTAACCATAAACCTAACCCTTGCCGTAGTCCTAACCCTAGCTCAAACTCTAACAATTATGCTAAACTTAACACTAATCCTAGTCCTAAACCTAAATCTAAATCTAACCCTAACGTGACATCTAAACCTGTCCATTACATTAACCCTAATGGTAACCCTAATCCTAACCCTAGACCTAATCCTAAACCTAACCCTATCCTTAGCACTAATCCTAGCTAAAACCCTAACCCATACCCTAAACCTAGGACTAGCCTTAACCCTATATCTAACCCTAACTCTAGCCCTAATCCTAAACATAACCCTAGCTCTTAACCTAGCTCTAACCCTATCCATTACCCTAATGATAACCATTAACCTAATGCTAACTCTAGGCCTAACCCTAACCCTATCAATTACCCTAAACCTAACCTGAGCCCTAAACCTTACCTGAAGCCTAAACCTAACCTTATCCTTTACCCTAACCCTAACTCAAACCTAATGCTAATCTGAGCAATAACCCTAAACCTCAACCTAACCCAAACCCAAAAGCTGACTCTATTATAATACCCCTAGCTCTCAACTTGATCCTCACCATAAACCTAGCTCTGAAACTAGACGTAGCCATAAATCTTACCCAAAATCTATCCCTAACCATAACCTAGACCTGATATTAGCACTAGCCCTAATTCTTGCCATAACCCTAACACAAATGCTAGCATTCATCCTGGCCATAAAACCTAGCCTTGATCCTAACCCGAACCCTAACTCTAGCCTTATCCCTAATTTTATACCTCACCCTAGTTCTGAACCTTGATATAACCCCATCCATTCCCCCAAATCTAACCCTAATTCTATACTTAACCATTACACTAATCCTAGACCTGATCCTAGCACGAATTTAGCCCTAACCCTAATGCTAGCACTAAGACTAACTCTTACTCTCACCCTAGCCCTATTCCTAGAGCTAACCCTATCCCTTAACATAAACCTAACACTTGCCCTAAATTTAGCCCTAACACTAGCCCTAGCCCTAACCCTAGAACTAACCATTACTCTAAGTCCAACCCTAACCCTAAGCCTAAACCTCACACTAACACTAGCCCTAACACTAACACTAATCCTAAAACTAGCCCTAATCTAGTTCAAGCCCTAAAACAAAACCAAGCATAGCCCTAACCCTAACCCTTAATCTAAACCAAAACATAACCCTACGCCTAGCCCTAATATTAGCCTTCATTCCAGTCCTAACCTAACCCTAAAACTAACCATGAGCCTGACTCTGACTTTACACTAACCCTAGCTCTAACATCACCCTAAAAGTATACCTAAACCTAAAACTAATACTAGCCCTAACCATAACCCTAAAAGTAGCCCTAATCATAACACTAGTTCTTACATTAGCCGTAGCCCTAACCTAACCCAAAACCTATCCCTAAACTGAGCCCTACACCTCGTTTTAACCCTAACCCTAACCCTAGCCCTAACCATTACCCTAAACCTAATCCTAACCCTAAAACTGGCCCTAAACCTAAACCTAAACCTCGACTTAATCTTAACTATAATCCTAACCCTAAATCTAGGTCTAACCCTATCCATTACCCTAAAGATAACCCTAACCCTACACTTAAACCTAATCCTAAACCTAGAACTGACACTATCCCTAACCGTCACCCTAGCCCTAAATATAGCTCAAACCCTAACACTTACCCTAAAACTAACCCTAACATTAACCCTAGACCTAAACCTAACCCTAACCCTAGCCCTAATTCTAACCATAACCCTAGACCTAAACGTATCCATTACTCTAAACATAAGCATAACCCAAACATAGCTCTAAACATAGCTCTAACCCACCCATTACCCTAACTCTAACTATAAACATCATGATAACACTAGCCCTAACCCTAAACCTACTCTAACCCTAACTGTTAACTTAACACTAGTCCTAACACTAAACCTACACTAACCATAGCTCTAAACCTAACCCTAGACATAACCATAAACCTAACCCTTGCCATAGTCCTAATCGTAGCTCAAACCCTAACAGTTACACTAAACCTAACACTAACCCTAGTCCTAAACCTAAATCTAACCCTATCCATTTAGGCCTAACCATAAACCTATCAATAACACTAATCTTTTTCTTACCTAAACCTAAACTGAACACTAAACATAACCCTATCAATTACTCTAACTCTAACTCTAACCCTAACCCTAATGCTAATTTGAGCCCTAACACTAAACCAAAACCTAACCCAAACTCTGAGCAAGGCACTGACTCTAATAACACACCTAGCTCTAAACTGACCCTTACCCTAAACATAACCCTTAAACTAGACCTAGCCATAAAACTAACCCTAACAGTATCCCTAACCGTAATCCTAGACCTGACATTAGCACTCTACCTAATTCTTGCCTTAAACCTAACACAAACCCTAGCCTTCATCCTAGCCCTAAAACTAGCCTTAATCCTAACCGAACCCTAACCCTAGCCCAAACCCTAATTTCAACCCTCGACCTAGTTCTGAACCTAGGTTTAACCACATACTTTCCCCTATCCATAACCCTATCCCTAAGACTATCACTAATACTAACCCTAGGCCTATTCCTATCACTAACCATAGCTCTAATCCTATCCCTAATTTATTACTAACTGTAACCCTAACTCTAACCCTAGCCCTAAGACTAACCCTAACTCTAGCCCTAGACCTATTTCTAGTACCAACCTTATCTACTGCCTAACCCTAATACTAGCCCTAACTTTAGTCCTAACCCTAGCCATAGTTCTAAACCTAGAACTAACCCTAAATCTAAATCTAACTCTAACTCTAAATGTAAACCTCACCCTAACACTAGCTCTAATTCTAATTTAAAAACTAGCCCTAACCCTAGCCATAGCCCACAAATAAAACTGAGGTATAGCCCTAACAGTAACCTTTAACCTAAACCAAATCCTAACGCTACACCTAGTCCTAACCCTATCCCTACAACTAATACTGACCCTGACTCTGACCCTAAAACTAACCCTACCTCTAAACATCACCCTAACCCTAAATCTAACCCAAACACTAGACCTAGCCCTAATACTAACCCTAAAACTATCATTACCATAAAGCTACTTCTTACATTAGCAATAGCCCTAACCCTAACACAAAACCTAGTGCTAATCTGAGCCTCAACCCTAGCTTTAACCCTAACCATAATTCTAACCCTAACACTAACCCAAACCCTAGCTCTATACCTATTCCTTACTCTAAGCCATCTCTCACCTAATGTTACCCTAGTTCTAACCCTAATCCTTAGCTTACACCAAACCCTAACTATATTACTAGTCCTAACCCTAGCCTTCATTCTATCTCTAACCCTAACCCGAAGCCTAAGCCTAACCCTTGCCCTTATTCTGACCCTAACACTAACCCTAGGTCAAAGCCTGACCTTAACACTAAATGGAACCCTAACACCAAACCTACCAGTAAACCTATACCTAAACCTTACCATAAAACTAACACTAGATCTAAACTTAATCCTAAATATAGCCATAAGTATAGCCCTAGTTCGAAACAAAAACCTAGCCCTAGCCCTAAAATAACCATAAACCTAACGCAAAGACTAACCCTAGCCCTAGACCTAAACCTAGTTCTATTTCTGGCCCTAACCATAAACCCAATGCTAATGAAAACACTGAAGCTTAGCCTAACACAAACCCTAGATTTAAAATTTATCCTAACCCAAAACTTAAACCTAACACTAGACATATTTATAACCCCAATCCAAAAGCCATAACTGTAACCCTAGCTCTTACATTACCCATAGCCCTAATACTAGCCATAAACCTCACACAAAACCTAGCCCTAATACAAGCCCTAAACCTAGACCTAAGCATAACCTTAACCCTAACCCTAGCAAAAACCCTAAATCTAATACTTGCCTAGCCATAACCCTACCTCAAACTCTAAACCTTACTCTAAACATAACCCTAACTCTAACCCTAACCCTAACCCTATCCCTAATCCTAAGTGTAACCATAGCCCAAATCCTAGCTCTAACTTTATCCATTACCTAAAACATAACCCTAACCCTAATGCTAACCCTAGCCCTAACCCTAACCCTAAACCTAAACCTAACCCTAATCGTAGCCCTGATTCTAACCCTAACCCTTGTCCTAGCCCTAACCCTAGCTCAAACCCTAACACTTACCCTAAACTGAACCCTAACATTAACCCTACGAGTAACCCAAACCCTAGCCCTAATCCTAACCTTAACTTAAGCCCTAACACTAGCACTATACCTATTCATTTGGTTAGCCTAAACCAAAAGCTAACCCTTGGCCTAACCCTAACCCTAACACTAACACTAACCCTATACATTACTCTAAACCTATCCTGAACTGTAAACCTAACTCTATCCATTACTGTAACCCCAACCCTAACGCTAATGCTAATTTGAGCCCTAACCTTAAACCTTAACCCAAACCAAACCCTAACCTGTACTCTGACCCTAATAATAACCTAGCTCTATATCTGACCCTTACTCTAAACCTAACCCTTACACTAGACCTAGCCATAAACCTATCCCTAACACTATCCCTAACCATAACCCTAGACGTGACATTATCCCTAACCCTAATCCTAGCCCTAACTCTAAGACAAACCCTAGCCCTCATCCTAGCCCTAAACCTAGACTTAATCCTAACCCTCACCCTCATCCTAGCCCTATCCCTATATATAACCTTCGCCCTAGCACTGTACCTAGCTATATAACCCCATCCCTTCCCCTAAAACTAACACTAACCCTAGCCCTAAACATAGGCCTAACCCTAACACTAATCATAGTGCTAATGCTAGCACTATTTGAACCCTAAAATTAACCCTCCCCCTAAATCTAGCCCTAAGACTAACTCTAACTCACACACTAGCCCTATTTCTATTTATAACCCTATTAATTACCATAACCCTCACAATAGCCCTAATCTGAGCCCTAACCCTAGCCATAGCCTTAACCACAGATCTAACCATAACTCTAAATCTAACCCTAATCTTAAGCCTAAACCTTATTCTACCACTAGCTCTAACACTATTGCTAATCCTAAAACTAGCCCTAATCCAAGCCCTAGCCCTAAAACAAACTGAGCCATTGCTCTAAACCAAACCTTAACACATAATTAGCCATAACGCGAGATCTAATTTGAGTCCTACGCCTAAAACTAAGCCTCACCCTGACTCATATCCAAACACAAACCCTAGCTGTAGATATCACTGTAACCCTAAAACTAATGCTAACACTAGACCTAGCTGAAACCCTAACCCTAAAAGTAACACTAATTTTAACCCTAGTTTTTACATTGGCCTTAGCCAAACCCTAGCCCTAACTATAACACAAAAATAGCCCTAATCTGAGCCCTAACACTAGATTTAAACCTATCCCTAACCCCAAAACTAGCCCTAAACCTAACCCTAATCCTAGCCCTAAGCCTAGCTCTAATCTTATCCATTACCCTAAGCCAAACCCTATTCATAATTCTAACTCTAGTCCTAATCCTAATACTTAGCCAAACCCAAACAATAACCCTATTACTAGTCCTAACACTTGCCCTCATTCTAGATCTAACCCTAACTTAAAACCTCACACTAATCTGACCCTAACACTAATTATAGGTCTAAACCTGACCTTAAATCAAAACAGAAACCTGAAACTAGCCCTACCAGTAAACTTATACCTAACCTAACCCTAACACTAGCCCTAGACCTAAACCTAATCCTAAATCTACCTATTACTCTAGCCCTTGACCTAAACAAAAACTTAGTGCTAGCCCTAACAATAACCCTTAACCTAAACCAAACACTAATCCTACCACTAGACCTAACCCTAGTCCTATTCTCATTTCACCCTAACCCTAAATTTAACCTAACTGGCCCAGAAACTAACATTAAACCTAGCTCTAAACCTGACCCTAACCAAAAACCTAAAACTAATACAAGACCTATCCATAACCCTAACCCTAAAACTAGCTCTAATCAGAACCCTAGATCTTACATTACATATAGCACTAACCCTAGGCCTAAAGCTAACACAAAACTTAAATAACCCTAACCCTAATTGAGGCCTAAACCTACCCTAAGCATAACCCTCACCCTAACCCTAACCCTAGTCCTAACCCTTACCCTAACCCTCATCTTAGTCCTAACCTTAGCTCAAATCCTAATCCTTAGCCTAAACATAACCCTAGCACTATCCCTAACAATAAACCTAACCATAGCCCTAATCCTAACCTTAAACCTAGACCTAACACTAGCTCTAACCCTAGCCATTACCCTAACTTTAACCCTAACCCTAATGATAACCCTATCCCTAACCCTAACCAAAACCCTAACCCAAAACATAAACCTAACCCTAGACCTAACCCTAAATCTAACATTGCCTTAGCCTTAACCATAACTCAAACCCTAACTCTTACCCTAAAACCAACAGTAAACCTAGCCCTAAAACTAAACTTAAACCTAAACCTAACCTTAACCATAAAGCTAATGTTCAATCTAACCAATCAATTACCCAAACCTAATCCTAAACCTAATGAAAACTCTAGCTCTAACCCTAAACCTAACCCTGATCATAACACTAAACCTAACCCTTGTCCTAGATCTAAACCTAACTCAAAACCTAACCTTTAACCTATATATAACCCTAACCCTTACCCTAAGCTAGGGTTACTAGCCCTAACCCAAAACCTAACCTAACTCTAGCCCTAATCCTAACCTAATCCTAGCCCTAGGTATAGATCTAACCCTATATATTAAATTTATGACAACCCTAATCCTAATGCTAACCCTAGGCATAACCCTAACCCTTTTGCTAACCCTAAAGCTCTCGATTGCTGTAAAACTACCCTGATACCTAAACCTAAACCCAATCAATTACCCTAACCCTAACTCTAACTCTAATGCTCATTTGAGCCCTATCCCTAAACCTTAACCTAAAACAAACCCTAACCCTGATTCTGACTCTAAAAATACACCTAGTTCTAAAACTTACCATTACCTGAAGCCTAACACTTCCACTAGATATAAAAACAAACCTAACCCTAAATCTACCACAAACTGTAACACTAGACCTGACATTAACCCTAGCCCTAATTCTAGACCTAATCCTACAACAAAACCTAGCCCTCATCCTAGCCCCAAACCTAGGCTTAATCATAACCTTAATCGTAACGCTAGCCCTAACCCTAATTTTAACCCTCACCCTACCTCTAAACCTAGCTATAACACCATACCTTACCCTAAAATTAACTATAACCCTAGCCTTAACACTAGACCTAAGCTGAACACTAACCCTAGACCTAATCTTAGCCCTAACTTAGCCCTATCCCTAAAACTAACCAAAACCCTAGGCCTAAGACTAACTCTAACACTCACCCTAGCCCTAGCCCTAGTTCTAACCCTATCTGTTACTGTAACCATAACCCTAGCCCTAACCCTTGCCCTATAGTTAGACCTAGCCCTAATCCTAGATCTAAAGCTAAATCCAAATCTAACCCTAACCCAAAGCCTAAGCCTAACACTAACACTAGCCCTAACCCTAATGATAATCTTATAACTAGTCCAAACCCAAACCTAGGACTAAAACAAAACTGAGCAACAGCCCTAACCCTAAACATTAACTTAAACCAAACGCTAACACTAAACCTAGACATAACCCTAGCCCTAATTCGAGTCCTAACCCTAACCTTAAAACTTACCCTGATCCTGACTCATATCCGAACACTGACCCTAGCTCTAAAGACCACTCTAAACTTGAACCAAACACTAAAAGTAACTGTAGCCCTAATTCAAGTCAAACCCTAACCTTAAAGGTAACCCTGACCCTGACTGATATCCCGACAGTCACCGTAGCTCTAAAAACATCCCTCATCTTAAACCAAACACTAACAATAACCCTAGCCCTTATTTTAGTCCTAACCCTAACCCTAAAACTAACCCCGATGCTGACTCATATCCTAACAATAACCCTAGCTCTAAATATTACCCTAACCTTAAACCTAAACCTAAGACTAGACTTACCCCTAACCCTAAAACTAACCCTAATTGTAACCCTGGCTCTTACATTAGTCAATGCACAAATCTAGCCCTAAGCCTAACACAAAAACTATCCCTAATCCAAGCTCTAAACCTATATTTAACCCTAACCCTAACCCTAACACTAGCATTAACCCTAGCTCTAAGGCTATTCCTTAACCTAAGAAAAACCCTAACCACAAAGGTAACCCTAAACCTATCTCTAATCCTTAGGCTAATCAAAACCCTAACCCTATTAATAGTCTTAGCCCTAGCCCCCATTCTAGCTCTAACCCTATCCCAAACCCTAATGCTAACCCTGACCCTTATTCTGACCCCAACACTAACCCTAGGTCTAAAACTGACCCTAACCCTAGACCAAACACTAACACCAGCCCTATACCTAAACCAAATTTTAAATCTAGCTTTAACTCTAGCCCTAGACTTAAACAGAAACCTAGCCCTAGCCCTAACAATAATCCTTAACCCAACTCAAACCCTAACCCTAACCCTACACCTAAACTTAGTCCTAATGCTGGGTGTAATCCTAACACTAACTCTAATCCAAACACTGACGCTGCCTTTAGAGTAAACCTATCTCTAAATCTGACACTACCCGAAAATCTAAACCTAACACTAGCCTAGCCATAACCATAATCCTACAACTAGCCCTCAACATAAACTTAGCTCTTATGTTACCCATAGCTCTAACCCTAAGCCTGAACCTAACACAAAACCTAGAGCTAATCCTAGGCATAAATCAAGCCTTAAGCATAACCCTAACCCTAACCCTAGCACTAACCCTAACCTAACCATCACCTTAGTCCGATCCTAGCTCCAAGCCTAAACATTACTCTAAACATAATCCTACACCTGTCCCTGAATCTAACCCTAAAACTAGCCCTAATCCTAAACTTAACCCTAACCCTAAACCTAGCTCTAAACCAACCCATTACTCTAAACTAAACCTAACCTTATAGATAATACTAGGCTTAATGATATACCTAAACCTTACTGGAAAACTAACCCTAGATCTAACCTTAAACCTCACACTTGCCATAAACCTAACTCTACCTCAAACCCTAACTCTAACTATAAACCTAAACATAACCATAGCCTAAACTCTAAGCCTAAACCTCAATCTAAAGTTAAACATAGCCCTAAATCTACATCTAATCGTATACATTAGCCTAACCCTAACCCTATCCCTAATGATGTCCGTAGCCCTAATCCTAACCCTAACCCATTGAGTACTATAATCTTATCCCTAGAAGTAACCCTAAACCTAACCCTCACCCTAGCCCTAATCCTAGCTCAAAACCTAACCCTTATGCTAAACATAAATCTAAGCCTAACCCTAGTTTTAACCCTAACCCTAACCCTAATTCAAGACCTATTCCTAACCATAAACCTAACCCTAAACTTAGCTCTAATCCTATCCAGTATACTGACCATAACCCTTACCCTAATGCAAACCCTAGGCCCAGTCTTAACCCTATAGCTAACTCTAACCCTATCAATTACCCTAAACCTAATGTAAAACCCTATCGCTAACCCTAACCCTATCAATTACCCTAAACCTAATGTAAACTCTAAACAAAACCCTATCATTACCCTAACCCACACCCTAGTGCTAATTCAAGCCCTAAACCTAAAACCTAACCTCAAAAAAACTCTAACACTGACCCTGACCCTAATAAATCTCCTAGCTCTAAGGATGACTTTTACACTAAACCTAACCCTTACACTAGATCTAGCCATAACACTAATCCGAAAACTATCCCCAACCATAAGCTTAGACCTTACATTAGCCATAACCATAAAACTAGCCCTAAACCTAACAAAACCCCAGCCCTTATCCTAGCCCTAAACCTAGCCTTAATCCTAACCCTAAAGCTAACTTTAGGCCTAAACCAAGAACTAACCCTAGCCCTAATCTTAGCACTAACCTAATCCTATTCATAACCCTAGCCCTAACCATAGCCCTACAACTAACTCTAACTCTCACCCTAGCCCCATGCCTAATTCTAACCCTATCCCTTACTGGAACCCTAATCCTAGCCCTAAACCCAGCCCTAACCCTAGCCCTATTATTAGCTCTAGCCCTAACCTAGATCTAATTTAACTCTAAATCAAACCCTAACCCTAAGCCTAACCTAACCCTAACTCTAAATCTAACTTTAACCCTAGCCCTAAAACAAAACCGAGGTAAAGCCCTAACCCTAACCCTTAATCTAAACCAAACCTTAACCCTAACCCCAACATTTGCTCTAATTCTATTTTTAAGCTGAAAACTAGAACTAACACTGACCCTGACTCTGACCATAATACTAACCCTAGTCTAACCATCACCCTAACCCTAACCCTAAACCTAACACTAGACCTACCACTAACCCTAACCCTAAATTTAACCCTAATTGTAACTCTGGCACTTACATTAGCCTTACCCTTAACCCTAGAACTAACTTAACCCAAAACCTAGCCCTAATCAAAGCCCTAACCTGAGCTTTAACCCTATCCCTAATCCTAACCCTAGCCCTAATCAAAACCATAACCCTAACTCTATCTCTAACCCCATTGCCATAACCATAACTCTAGGCCTAAACCTAACCCTTTCCCTAATCCTAAACCTATGCATTATTCTAAACCAAACCTAAATCTTAAACCTCATCTTATCATTACACTAACAGTAACCATAATGCTAATTTGATCCCTAACATTAAACCTTAACCTATCTCAAACTTCTAACCCAGACCTTGACCCTAATAATACCCCAGCTCTAAACCTGATCCTAACCCTAAACCTTACCCTTACATTATATGTGGCCATAAACCTAATCCTAAAACTATCTTTAACCATAACCCTAGATCTGATATTAGCCCTAGCCCTAATCCTAGCCCTAACATTAAAATAAACTGTAGTCCTCATCCTAGCCCAAACCTAACCTTAATCATTACCCTAACCCTAACCATAGCCCTAACCCTAATTCTAACCTTCACTTTATCTCTAAACCTAGCTATAATGACATTCCATACCCTAAACTTAACCCTAACCCTAACCCTAACTCTAGGCCTAAGGTGAACACTAACCCTAGCCCTAATCCTAGCCCTAATTTAACCCTATCCCTAACCCTAACCCTAACCCTAGCCCTAAGACAAACTCTAACTCTCACACTAGCGCTATCCCTAATTCTAACCTTATCCATTACTGTAATCCTAACCCTAGCCCTAACCCTAGCCATAACCATTGCCAAATCCTTATTCCTAGTCCTAACCCTAGATCTAACCCTAACTCTAAATCTAAGCCTAACCCTAATCCTAAGCCTAACATTAACACTAGCCCTAGCCCTAACACTAATCATAAAACTAGCCCTAACACTAACCCTTGCAGTAAAACAAAACCGATAAATAGTCCTAACCCTAAACCTTAACTTAAACCAAACCTTAACTACAACTAGACATAACCCTAGCCCTAATTCGAGTCCTAATCTTAACCTTAATACTAACCCTAACTCTGACTAATATCCTAACACTCACCATAGCTCTAAACACCACCCTAACCTTAAACTAAACCCTTAGAGTAACCCTAGCCTTAATTCGAGTCCTAACTCTAACCCTAAAACTAAACCTGACACTATTAACCTAACACTAACACCAGCTCTAAATTTCACCCTAACCTTAAACCTAATCCTAACACTAGAGGTTTAACCCCTAACCATAACCCTAAAACTAACTCTAAAAACCATAGTTCTTACATTAGCCATTGCTCTAACCCTAGCCATAACCCTAACACAAAAACTATCCCTAATATGAGCCCAAAACCTAGCTTTAGCCCTAACCCTAGCCCTAACCCTAGTTCTAACCCTATCCCTTAACCTATACAAAACCCTAAACCTAATGCTAATCCTAATCCTAATCCTAATTCTATTCCTTAACCTAACCCAAACTCTAGCCCTATTAGTAGACCTAACCCCAGTCCTCATTCTAGCTCTAACTATAACCCAAACCCTAACCCTGACCCTTATTCTACCCTAACACTAATCACAGGTCTAAACCTGTACCTAACCCTAAATCGAACCCTAACACTAGCCCTACTGGTAAATTTATACTTAAACCTTACCCTAACATTAGCCCTAGACCTAAACCTAATCCTTATCTATCCATAACTCTAGCCTTAGTCATAAAGAAAAACCTAGCACTAGCCCTATTAATAAACTTTAGCCTAAGCCAAAAACTAACCCTTCCCCTAGTCTTAACCCAAGTCCTAATTCTGGCTTTCATATTAACCATAATCCTAAACTGAACAGTGACCCTGACACTAACACTAACCCTAGCTCTAAACATCACCCTAACCCTAAACCTAACCCTATAAGTATACTTAGCTCTAACATTAACCATAAAACTATCCCTAATCATAACAAATTTCTTACATTTGCCATAGCCCTAACCTATTGCAAAACCTAGCCTAACCCAAGCCCTACCCTAGCTTTAACCCTAAAGCTAACCATAACCCTAACCTTAGTCCTAACCATAAACCTAGGCCTAACCATAGACCTAATCCTAAGCATAACACGAGCCCTATCACTAGCTCTAACCCTATAAATTACCCTAATGATAACCCTAATGCTTCTGCTGTTCTTAACCATAACCCTATCCATTATCTACACCTAACCTGAACTCTGAACCTAAAACTATCCTTAACCTATCCCTAACCATAATGATAATTTGAGCCTTAACCCTAAACCTTAATCTAATAAAAACCCTAACCCTGACCCTGACCATAATAATACCCATAGCTCGAAACCTGACCCTAACAAGAAACCTGACCCTTACAATAGACCTAGCTATAAACCTAACCCTAAAACTCTCCCTAACTGTAACCCTAGATTTGACATTAGCCCTAGCTCTAATCCTAGTCCTAATCCTAACACAAACCTTAGCCCACATTCTAGACATGAATGTCACCATAATCATAAACCTATCAATAACCATAACCCTAAATCTAATCCTCACCCTAGTCATAAAAGTATCTATAATCCCATTCTTTACCCTAAATCTAATCCTAACCCTAACACTAACCCTAGCACTAAAACTAGGAATAACCCTAAAACTAACCATAGTCCTAATCCCAGCCCTAATTTAGCCCTATCACTAACCCAAACTTAACCCTATTACTAAGACTAACTCTAACTCTTTCCCTAGCTTTATACCTAGTTATAACCCTATACCTTACCATCACACTATACCTAGCCCTAAACTTAGCTCTAATCCTAGCCCTATCACTATCCATAGCTCAAAGCCTAGATCTAAAACTATCTCTAAATCTAACCCCAAACCTATGCCTAAACCTCACACTAACACTAGCCCTAATCCTAAAACTAGCCCTAATTCTACTCCTAGCCCTAAAACAAAACTGAATCATAATTCTAACCTTACACCTAGCCCTAATCCTATCTCTAATTCTAGTCCTAACACTAACCTGAAAACTAATCTGGACTCTGATTCCGACCCTAACATTAATCCTAGCTATAAACATCATTGTAACCGTAATTTAACCCTAACACTAGACTTAGCCCTATCCCTGACTCTATCACTAGCTCTAATCATAACACTACTTTGTACATTAGCCGTAGCCTTAAACCTAGCCATAACCTAACCCCAAACCTAGCCTTAATCAGAGTCCTAAACCTAGTTTTTTTTAATATTTATTTTTTTGGTTTTCAGTGGACACAACATCTTTATTTTATTGGTATGTGGTGCTGAGGATCGAACCCAGCGCCCGGTGCATGCCAGGTGAGCATGCTACTTCTTGAGCCACATCCCCAGCCACTAAACCTAGCTTTAACCCTAAACGTAAATCTAACCCTAACCCCACAAAAGCCCTAATTTTATACATAACCCTATCCGTAATCTTAGGTCTAACACTATCTATTACCCCAATGATAACCCATTATGCTAACCCTAGACCTAACCCTAATCCTATCCATTACACTAAACCACACCTAAACCCTAACCCTAACCCAAACAAAAGCCCTAATCCTATACATAAACCTACCCCTAATCTTAGGTCTAACCCTATCCATTACCCTAATGATAACCCTTATGCTAACCCTAGGCTTAAACCTAACCCTATCCATTACACTAAACCACACCTAAACCCTAACCCTAACCCTTTCATTACCTTAACCCAAAACTCTAATGATAACTCAAGCCCTAAACCTAAACCCTAACCTAACCCACACCCTCACCTTGATCCTGACCCTAATAATAACCCTAGCTCCAAAACTGACCCTTACTATAAACCGAACCCCTACACTGGACCAAGCCATAAACCTAACACTAAATCTATCCCTAACTATAACACTAGACCTGACATTAGCCCTAGCCCTAATACTAGCCCTAACCCTAACACAAACATTAGCCCTCATCATAGCCCTAAACCTAGCTTTAATCATAACCCTAAACCTAACCTAGCCCTAACCCTAATACTAACCATTGTCCTAGCCCTCAACCTAGCTATAACCCAATACCTTACCTTAAATATAATCCTAACTCTAACCCTAACCAAAGGCCTAAACCTAACACTAACTCTAGCCCTAATTTAGCCCTATCCCTAATCCTAACCCTAACCCTAACCCTAGACATAAGACTAACTCTAACTCTCATACTAGCCCTATCACTAGTTCTAAACCTATCCCTTACCATAATCCTAAACGTAACCCAAACCTTAGTCTTAACCCTTGCCCTATCCTTAGACCTAGCCCTAACCATAGATCAAAACCTAACACTAAATCTAACTCTAACCCGAAGCCTAAGCCTAACCAATATAAATACATTTATATTTAGACTCTGTGTCTACAGATGTTGGCTTCAATTATTACTTAGAATATAGTCATTAGTTTCATAAAAGGCATATCATTTCTCATGATGTATAGAGAACTGAGGGTCAGGGGTAGGATGCTAAGTTAAAGAGGAAAGGAATGAGGATATGTGATTAATCTAACTTAGCAACATTGGAGGAGAACTCTAATGAATAGACAGGGGTAATTTATGGAAGAAAGTATAAATTCAAACTCCTTATCTGTATTCATAAAATTACCCTATGTATAAATAGTAAAAGTTAGGAGGCTGAAAGTGGGGTACAGGGAGAAAGAAAAAATAACAAGGAAAGAAAGAGAGGGAGAAAGAAAATAAGAGCAAATAAAGAGATGGTGAGGTAAGGCCTATGCAATTCCTCTATATTATACAATTCTAGTGATTCAGTTCTTAAAGTCCAATTTCATGGAAAGTTCTTGGTTTCACATATGTTGAGGTTGTGAGGACTAGAGGGGGAAGGGTAGAGGAGAATGATGAGAAGAGCAAGAAAAGAAAAATAAGAAAGAAAAAAGTCTTTCAGAACTCTCTTTTCTTTTCTTGCAGTAGGTGGAGTCATTGATTCCTAGCTTGAGTCTGTGCTCAGGGTGGTGGCGGTCGCCAGGGTGAGAGGACTTGAGCTTCTACCTGGAGCCTTCTTACTCTTAGTCTCTGAATTGGAAACGAGGTGCCTGTACAGTTGCTATTTTGCATTGATAGCTACACCCCACAAAAGCTTGTGAGAAAAATCTTGAGTTATCACAGCTGGAGGTAGGGGAGTTGGAAACTGGGTACCTGATAAGCTGCAGAACCAAGTTGGTAGCCACGCCCACCGATAGATGGCAAGTAAGGTTTTGCAAGATGAATTCCATCTATTACCCATGTATGGTGATTGGTGAGGTGGGTGGTTCTGGAGTGACCTTGTGCTGTGTCCAGAGCTTGGTCTGGTGACATGCAAGCAAAGCCTCTGTGTTCTGTGCTGCCTTCCATCTGTGCAGAGAGCGCCTGTGCGGCTGAGACTGCTGTCTGCACCCAGAGAAACTGCGCAGCCGAGCCTTCCATCTATGCCGAGAGCACCCATGCTGCCCTAGATTTCTTCAAATTTCTATGATACTGGGCAGGATTCATCTTTTACCTAGCATTAACATGTTTCCCAGGTTGGGCCTTCTCAGTTCAAGGTTCACTGTCAGGAACAGTTTGTGTTTTAAGGTTTCACTTCATCTTGACCTCTATGGGTTAGGGTTAGTTTTAGAGCTATTTCTCGGATTTTTTGTTGTTGTTGTTGTTGTTGTTGTTGTTGTTTTGTTTTTTGGCTAGTTCCAGGGTTAGGGCTAGAGTTTGAATTAGTGTTAGGGTTAGGGCTAGTGTTAGCGTGAAGTTTAGGCTTACAGTTAGTGTTAGATTTAGAGTTAGGGTTAGATCCAGGGTTAGGATTAGGGCTAGTGTTAGTGTTATGGTAAGGGATAGGGTTAGAACTAGGGAAACATCTAGGACGAGAGTTCAATTTAGATTTAGGACTAGGCTTAGGGTTAGGGTTAGGGTTAAAGATAAATTATGGCTAGGATTAGGGCTAGGGTTAGTGTTAGGGTTAGGCCTAGGGGTAGGGCTAGGTGTAGGATTAGCATTGGGGTTAGGATTAAGTTTAGGGGAATGGGTGTGGTTATAGCTAGCTTTACGGCTAGGGTGAGCATTAGAATTAGGATTAGGGCTAAAGTTAGTGTTTAGGTTAGGATTAAGGCTAGCTTTAGGGCTAGGGTTTCTGTTAGGTTCAGGGCTAGAACTAGGGCTAGGGCTAATGTCAAGTCTAGGGTTATGATTAAGGATAGTTTTAGGGTTAGGTTATGGCTAGGTCTAGTGTCATAGGTATGTGTAGGGTAAGAGTCAGGTTTTGAGTTAGGGGTATTATTAGGACCATGGTCAGGGTTAGCATTTGTTTCAGGTCAAAGTTTAGGGTTAGGGCTTGCATTACTGTTAGGTTTAGGCTTAGGGTAGGGTAATGGATAGGGTTAGGTTTAGGTTTCAGTTGAGGTTAAGGGTAATGGATAGGTTAGGTTTAGCAATAGGGTTAAGGTTAGCATTAGGATAGGATTATGTTTGGTATAATTGGTAGATTTAGAGCTAGGGTTAGGGATAGGTTATGGTTTTTATTCAGTCTAAAATTAGAGTTAGGTTTAGGGATAGAACTAGGTTTGGTTTACGGTAAGTGTTAGGTTTAGGGTTAGTGTTATGGTTAGGTTAGGGTAAGGGTTAGTGTTTGAGCTAGGGTAATGGCTAGGGTGAGGTTTAGGTTTACGTTTAGGTCTAGGGATATGTTTATGGTTAGGGTTTTGTTTAGGGTTTGGGTTATGGCTAGAGATTTTGTTACAGTTAGGGTTAGGTTTAGTGTAATGGATAATATTAGATTTAGGTTAGAGTTAGGGTTAGGGTATGGATTCAGGCTAGTCTTAGGATTAGGTTTAGAATTAAGGCTTAATGTTTCAGCTAGGGTTAGTGCTATGGTGTGGTTTAGGTTTATGGTTAGGTCTTGGGATACATTTATGGTCACAGTTAAGTTTAGTTTAAGGGATAGGGTTACAATTAGGTTTAGGGTTAGGGTAATTGACAGGGTTAGGAGTATAGTTTGAGCTAGATTAAGGTTAGGATAAGAGCTAGGTTTAGGGTTATGATTTAGGACAGGGCTAGGGAAATGTTTAGGGTAAGGGTTTGGCTTTATGCTAGGGTTATGTCTAAGCCAAGTGTTAGTGTTAGGGTTAGTGTTAGGACTAGGGTTAGGGTTAGGGTTATACTTAGGTCTAAGTTTAAGCCTAGGATTATGGCTAGGTTTTGTGTTAGGTTTAGGGCTAGAGTTAGGACTATGGTTAGGGTTAGGGCTACTGTTAGGGTTAAGATAAGGGTTAAAATAGGTTTAGGGCTAGGGTTATGTTTAGGGCTAGTATTAGATTTAGGCTTATGGCTAGGTCTAGTGTTAGGACTAGGTTTTGGGTTAGGAGCAGGTTTAGAGATAGGTTAATGTTAGGGTCAGGGTCAGTGTTCCGGATAGGATTAGAGTTAGGTTTAGAGCCAGAATTAGGACTAGTGTTAGGTCTTGGGGTAGGGTAAGTGTTTAGTTTAGGTTAAGGATTATTGTTAGGGCTAGAGCTAGGATTTTGTTTAGGTCTAGGGCTCGAATTATAACTATATTTAAGATTAGTTTTGGGTCTAGATCTAGTGTTAGGGTTAGGTATAGGTATAGGCTTGCCAGTAGGGCTAGTGTTATGGTTTGGTATAGGGTTAGGGTCAGGTTTAGACCTAGGGTTACTGTTAGGATCAGAATAAGGGTCAGGATTAGGATTAGAACTAGAATGAGGGCTATGATTAGGACTAGTAATACTGTTAGTGTTTAAGTTAGGCTAAGGATTAGGGTTAAGACGAGGGTTAGCATTTGGTTTAGGGTTTGGCTTAGGGTAAGGGATAGGGTTAGAGCTAGGGTTAGAGCTAGGGTTAGGGCTCGGGTTAGGGTTAGGTTTAGGGCTAGTGTTAGGGTTAAGATTAGGTTTTAAGCAGGGTTAGGACTAGAATTAGGGTAGGATTTGTGTTAGGGTTCGGGCTAGGTTTATGACAATGACTAATGTATGAACTAGGGTTAATATTAGGGCTAGTTTTAGGGTTAGGGTTAAGGCTAGGTCTGGTGTTAGGATTTATTTAAGGTTAGGGTGATGTTTAGAGCTAGGATTAGTGTTAGTATCAGTGTTAGGTTCAGGGTTATTTTTAGAGTTAGGGTTAGGGCTAGTTGTAGGTTTATGGTTTGGTTTAGGTTAGGGGTTAGGGTAAGGGATATGGCTTGGTTTCTTTTTAAGACTAGGGCTAGGGTTAAGGCAAGTTTTAGGATTAGCATTATTGTTAGAGCTAGTTTTAGGGTTTGGTTTAGAATTGTGGTTATGGTTAAATTTAGAGTTAGGTTTAATTTAAAGTTAGGTTTAGATCCAGGGTTGGGCTAGGGCTAAGGATAGAACTAGGGATAGTGCTAGGGCAAGAGTTAGAGTTACTCTTAAGGCTAGGTTTATGGTTAGGATGGGACTAAATTAGGGTTAGTGCTAGGCTTATTGTTAGGGTTAGGCCTAGGGTTAGGGCAAGGGTTATGGTTATGTTTAAGATTATGGTTAGGTTTAGGGTTATGGTTAGGTTTAGGGTAAGGGATTGGGGTTATAGCAAGGTTTAGGGCTAGGGTGAGTGTTAGAATTAGGGTTAAACTTCGGGTTATGGTTCGGGTTATGATTTAGGCTAGGTTTAGGACTAGGCTTAGGGCTAGGGCTAATTTCAGGTCCAACTTTACAGTTAAAGATAGTTTTAGGGTTAAGTTAGAAGTAGTGTAAGCATTAGGTTTAGAGTTTGGGTCGGGTTTAGAGCTAAGGGTATAGTTTGGGTCAGGGTCAGGATTTGTGTTTGGGATAGGTTACGGTTTAAATTTAGGGCTCAAATTAGAATAGGGTTAGGATTAGGGTAGCGATATAGTTAGGTTTAGGTTTCAAGTTAGGTTCAGGGTAATGGATAGGATTAGGATTAGGGATATGGTAAGTTTTAAACCTAGAGTTAGCATTAGTGTTATGATTAAGGTTAGGGTAATGGATAGGGTTAGAGCTAGGGTTAGAGCTAATGTTATGGTTATTATTAGTGCCAGGTTTAGGGTTATGGTTAGGGTTAGGTTTAAAGCTCAGTTTAGGTTTCAGATTAGGCTAGGTTTGGGGTTAAGTTAGGGCTAGGGTTAAGCTTATGGCTCATGTAAGTACTAAGGTTACAATTAGGGCTAGTTTTAGGGTTAGGGTTAGGGTTAGGGCTAGGTCTAATGTTACATTTAGGGTTATGTTTAGGGTGCTGTTTAAAGCTAGGGTTAATATTAGCATCGGAATCATGGTTAGGGTTAGTTTTAGGTTCTGCTTTAAACTAGAATTAGGGCTAGGGTTAGGGCTAGGTGTAGGATTAGGGTTTGGTTTAGGTTAAGGGTTAGGGTTAGGCCTATGGCTCGGTTTTGTATTAGGGCTAGGGCTAGAGTTAGGGCTAGATTTAGGAGTAGTGTTAGGGTTAGGGTTAGGGTTAGTGTTAGGTTTAGGCTTAGGTTTTGCATTAGGGTTAGATTTAGAGTTAAGGTTATATCTAGGCTTAGGACTAGGGCTAAGGAAATGGCTAGGGTTAGGCCTAGGTTTAGGGCTAGGTTTAGAGTTCCAGTAAGGAATAGGGTTAGAACTAGATTTAGGGCTAGGGAGAGAGACTTAGTTTTAGGGCTAGGGTTAGGATTAGGGTTACTGTTAGGGATAGGGCTAAGGTAGGTCTAAGATTAGGGATAGGGTTGGTTTTAAGTTAAGCCTAGGATTAAGGTTAGGGTTATGATTAAGGATATGTTTAGTGCTAATATGGGCTAGGGTTTGTGTTCTGGTTAGGGCTAGGATTATATCTAGGGCTAATGTCATTTCTAGGTTTATGGTTATGGATAGTTTCAGGGTTAGGTTTTGGCTAAGTCTAATGTAAGGATTAAGTTTAGGGTAAGGGTCAGGTCAGAGCTAGGGGAATTATTAGGGCCAGGATCATGGTTAGGGTTTGTTTAAGGTTTGAGTTTAGCATTAGGGCTCAAATTAGCATTGGGGTTATGGTTAGGGTGATGATAGGGTTAGATTTAGGGTTCAGGTTAGGTTTCAGGTAATTGATAGGGTTTGGGGTTAGTGATAGATTTAGGGTTAGGCCTAGGGTTAGCATTAGGGAAAGGATTATGTTTCGGTTTAGAGTTAAGGTTACAGCTAGGGTTATGATTAGGATTAGGTCTTGAGATATGGTTAGGCCTAGCATTAGCATTAGATATGGGTTATTATTAGGGTAATGGGTACAGTTAGAGGTAATATTAAAGCTAGACTTATGGATAGGATTAGGTCTTGAGGTAGTGTTAAGGTATGGGTTAGAACTAGGGTTAGTGTTAGTGTTATGTTTAGTGTAAGAGTTAGGTTCTGAGCTATGATTAGGTTTAGAGCGAGGGTTAGGTTCAGGGTTATGTTTAGTGATAGGATTACAGTAGATTTAGGGTTAGGGTTAGGGTTAGGGGAATGATTATAATTAAGTTTAGGTTTAGGGTTAGGGTAAAAAATACGGTTAGACGTAGGTTTAGGTTTAGGGACAGGGTTAGATTTAAGTTTAGGGTTAGGGTTAGGTCTATGCTTATGTTTATTTTTAGGTTTAGGGTTTGATTTATGGTTAGGGCTATATCCAGTATTAGTTTAGGACTAGATCTAGGGTTAGTTTTCTGTTTGGGGTTAGGATTATGAGTAGGGTTAAGGCTAGGGTTACAATTAGGGTTAGGGTTAGGGTTAGGGTAATGGGTAAGTTTAGAGATAGGGTTAGGGCTTGTATTAAGGTTAGGATTAGGACTAGGTTTAGGGTTAGATTCAGGGATAGTTCTAGATTTATGTTTATAGTAAGGGTTAGGTTTTGAGCTAGGATTAGGACTAAGGTGAGGTTTAGGTTTGAGTTAGGGCTAGGGTTAGGGTTAGGGTTATGCTTAGGGCTAGGTTAAGGCCTAGGATTATCTCTAGGTTTTGTGTTAGGTTTAGTCCTAGGGTTAAAGCTGAGGGTAATGTAAGAGCTAGGATTATGGTTAGGACTAGTTTTAGGGTTAGGGTTATGCCAAGATCTGGTGTTAGGTTTAGATTTTCAGTTAGGGTCAGGTTTAGAAGTAGGTTTACTGTTAAAGGCAGAGTCAGTATTTGGGTTAGAGTTCAAGTTAGGATTACAGCCAGAATTAGGAGTAGGTTTACGTCTAGGGGTAGGGTTAGTGTTTGTGTTAGAATAAGGGTTATTGTTAGACATAGGACTGGGTTTTTGTTTAGGTCTAGGGCTAGAGATAAGGCTAGATTTAGGATTAGGTTTAGGTCCAGGGCTAGGGTTATGGTTAGGGTTATGATTAATGCTATGATGAGGACTATGATTGGTTTTAGGGTTAGGAATAGTATTAGGGCTATGCCTAATGTCAGGTCTAGTGTTACAGTTAGGGATAGATTTAGTGTTAGGTTTATGGCTTGGTCCAGTGTAAGTGTTAGGTTTTTTGTTAGTGTTAGGTTTAGATCTAGAGTTATTTTTAGAATCAGGGTCAGGATAGGGTTTGGGTTAAGTTAGTGTTTAAGTGCAGGGCTAGAATTAGTGTTGGATTTAGGGTTAGGGTAATGACATGGTTAGGTTTAGGGTTTAGGTTTGGTTTAGTGCAATGTATAGGGTTAGGGATAGGCCTAGGGTTATCAGAAGGGTTACAGTTATCGTTAGGGTCATGGATAGGGTTAGCCCTAAGGTTAGGGCTAGGGTTATGTATAGGATTAGGGCTAGTGTTTTGGTTAGGGTTAGATTTAACTTTAGGGTTGAAGTTAGATTTAGGACTAAGATTAAGGCGAGGTTTTGGGTTAGGTTAGGGCTAGGGTTAAGGCTACCGCTAATGTATGAAGTAGGTTTATAATTACAGCTAGGTTTAGGTTTAGAGTTAGGTCTAGGTTTAGTGTTAAGGTTAGGTTTATGGTGATGATGATATTTAGAGCCAGGGTTAGTGTTAGGGTCAAAGTCAGGGTAAGGGTTAGTTTTGGGGTTAGGGTTAGACTATAATTAGGGCTAGGGCTAGGGCTAGGTGTAGGGTTAGGGTTTGGCTTAGATTAAGGGTTAAGGTTAGGTCTATGACTTGGTTTTGTTTTAGGGCTAAGGGTAGGGTTAGGGCTAGTTTTATGATTAGTCTTAGGGTTAGGGCTAGTGTAAGTGTGAGATTTAGGCTTAGGTTAAGGATTAGGGATAAGAGTAGAGTTATGGTTAGGTTTAGTCTTAGGGTTAGGGTTAAATTTAGAGTTAGGTTTAGATCTAGGTTTTGTGATAAGCCTAAGTATAGGGCTAGGGTAGGGCTACATTTAGGGCTAGGTGTATGCTGATGGTAAGGGATAGGGTTAGAACTAGATATAGGGCTAGTGTGAGAGTTAGAGTTAGTCTTAGGGCTATGGTTAGGGTTATGGATAGGGCTAAAATAGGGCTTGGATTAGGTCTAGGGTTAGTGTTAGGTTTAGGGTTAGGTTAGGTGTAGGGTAAGGGATGGCAATATAGCTAGTTTTAGTTCTAGGGTGAAAATTAGGGTTAAGTTTAGGGTTAACGTTAGGTTTAGGGTTATGATTAAGGTAAGGTTTCTTGCTAGGATGTGGGCTAAGTTTTGTATTAGGGTAAGGGCTACATTACAGCTAGGGCTAATGTCAGGTCTAGGGTATGGGTAGGGATAGTTTTAGGGTTAGGTTTATGACTAGGTCCATTGTAAAGCTTAGGTTTCTTGTTAGGGTCAGGTTTAGAGCTATGGGTATTTTTAGAGTTAGGGTCAAGTTTAGGGTTTGGGTTAGGTTAAGGTTTAGGTTTAGGGTTCAAATTAGTCTTATGTTTAGGGATCGGGTAATGACACAGTTAGGTTTAGGGTTCAGGATAGGTTTAGGTTAATAGATAGGGTTAGGGTTCTGCCTAGGGTTATCATAAGGATTATAGTTACCATAGGGTAAAGAGTAGGGTTAGAGCTAGAGTTAGGGCTAGGGTTATGCTTAGGATTAGGTCTAGGGTTAGGCTTAGGGTTATAGTTAGGACCAGGGTTATTGTTAGGGTTAGCTTTATGGTTAAAGCTAAGGTAGGGCTTGGATTAGGGCTAGGTTTTGTGATAAGTTAGAGCTGTGGATAATGTAAGAACTAGTGTAATGATTAAGACTAGTTTTATGGTTAATGTTAGGGCTAGGTGTAGTTTTAGGGTTAGTTTTAGGGTTAGGTTGAAGTTTAGAGCTAGGGTTAGTGTTAATGTCAGGGACAGTGTTCGGGTAGGGTAATGGTTAGGGTTAAAGCCAGAATTAGGACTAGGGTTAGGTCTAGACGTAGGGTTAAAGTTTGGGTTAGGTTAAGGGTTATTGTTAAGGCTAGGTCTAGTTTTTCTTTAGGTATAGAGCTATAGTTATAGCTAGATTTAGGATTACGTTTAGGTCTAGGGCTAGTGTTAGGGTTAGGTTTAGGTATAAGGTTACCAGTAGGGCTAGTGTTAGGGTTCGGTTTAGGGTTAGGTTTAGATTTAAAGCTAAGATTAGTGTTAGGGTCAGAATAATGGTCAGGGTTAGGGTTAGGGTTTGGGTTATGGTTAGATCTAGAATGAAGGCTAGGGTTAGGACTAGTTATAGGTTTAGGTTTTGGTTAGGCTAAGGATTAGTGCTAAGATTACGGTTAGCATTAAGGTGAGGGTTTGGCTTAGGGTAAGGGATAGTTTTGAAGCTAAGGTTACAACTAGGGTTAGGGTTAGATTTAGGGTTAAAGCTCGTGTTAGGGCTTGGATTAGGGCTAATTTTGTATTATGGTTAGGGCTAGTGTTATGGTTATGGCTATTGTAAGAGGGTTACAATTAGGGTTAGTTTTAGGGTTTAGAGCTAGGTCTTGTGTTAGCATTAGGTTTATGGTTAGGGTGATGTTTAGAGCTAAGTTTAGTGTTTGGATATGAGTCAGGGTCATGGTTAGGTTTAGGGTTAGGGTTAGGTTTCAAATTATGGATAGGGTTAGGGTGGGTCTAGGGTTAGGGTTTGGTCTAGGGTAAGGGTTATTGTTAGGGGTATGGCTTGGTTTTGTTTTATGGCTAGGACTAGGGTTAGGGCTAATTTTAGGAATAGCATTAGGGTTACAGCTAATTTAAGGGTTAGGTTGAGACCTCAGGTTAGGGTTAGTTTTAGAGATAGGTTAGTGCTAGGGCTAAGGATTATGACAAGTTTTGATTTATGGTAAGGTTTAGGGTTAATTTTATGGCAAGGGTTAGGTTTAGGGTTAAGTCGAGGGTTAGGTTTAAGTTTAGGGTTAGGGATTGGGTTAGGTTTAGGGCTAGGGTTATTATTAGGGTTATGGTTAGGTTTAGGGTAATGTTAGGTTTAGAGCTAGGGTTAGTGATAGGATTAAGGTTAGGATTAGAGCTAAGGTTAGGTTTATGTTTAGGAATAGGGCCAGGTTTATATTTAGGCTAAGAGTTAGGCTTTGAGCTAGGGTTATGTCTAAGGCGAGGGTTAAGGTTAGGGCTACATTTAGGATTATGGTTATGCTTGGGGTAGGGTTAGGCTTCAGAATAGGGCTAGGTTTTGTGTTAGGTTTAGGCCCAGGGTTAAGGCTATGTGCAATGTAAGATCTAGGGTTCTGATTAGAGCCAGTTTTAGGGTTAGGTTTATGACTATGTCTAGTGTTAGATTTAGGTTTTGGGTTAGGTTCAGGTTTAGAGCTACATTTAGTGTTGGTGTTAGGGTCAGTGTTCAGGTTAGAGTTAAGGTTAGGGTAAAAGCCAGAATTAGTACTAGGTTTAGGTCTAGGGATAGGGTTAGTGTTTGCTTTAGGTTAAGGATTATGTTAGGGCTAGGGATCAGTTTTTATTTTTGTTTTGTTTTTTTTTTTTTGGTCTAGGGCTAGAGTTATGGCTATATTTAGTATTAGGCTTAGGTCTAGGGCTTGTATTAGGCTTAGGTTTAGGTATAAGTTTTCTGGTAGGGCTAGTTTTAAGGTTTGGTTTAGGGTTAGGGTCAGATTTAGACTGAGGGTTTGTGTTAGGGTAATGATTTGAGTTAGGGTTAGAGCTAGAATGAGGGCTAGGGTTAGGACTAGTAATAGGGTTAGGGTTTGGATTAGGCTATGGATTAGGATGAGGACTAAGGTTATCATTATGGATAGGGTTTGGCTTAGGGTAAGTGATAGTTAGAGCTAGGGTTAGGGCTAGGATTAGGGTTAGGGTTAGGGCTAGGGCTAAGTTTAGGTTTAGGTTTACATCTAGGGTTAGGACTCAGATTAGGGCTAGTTTTTCTGTTAAGTTTAAGGCTAGGGTTAGGGCTATGGCTAATATCAGAACTAAGGTTATGATTAGAGTTAGCATTTGGTCTAGATGTAGTGCTAGCGCTATCTTTAGGGTTAGTGTGATATTTAGAATTAAGGTTAGTGTTAGAATATGTCAGGATCAGGGTTAATTTTAGGACTAGGACATGAATTAGAGCTAGAAGATTATTGCTATATTTAGGGTTAGGGTTTGGTTTAGGTTAACATTTAGTGTTAGGACAATGGCTTGGTTTCATTTAAGGGATAAGACTAGGGTTGTGGCTAGTTTTAGGATTAGCGATAATGTTAGTTCTAGAGGTAGGTTGAGAATTAGGCTTAGATTTAGGGTCAAATGTACAGTTATGGATAGATCTAGGGTAGGGTCTAGGGATACGGTTAGGGCTAAGTTTAGGGCTTGTGTTAGGTTTATTGTAATGAATATGGTTAGAAATAGAAATAAGGCTAGGGGGAGAGTTAGAGTTAGTCTTAGGCCAAGGTTAGGGGTAGAGTTAGGGTTAGGGCTAAATTAGGGCTAGGATTAGTGCTAGGGTTAGTGTTAGGGTTAGGCCTATGTTTAGGGCTAGAGATATGGATAGTGTTAGGGTTAGGGTTAGTGATAGGGTTAGGGGAAAGAATGGGGTTATACCTAAGTTCAGGTCTAGAGCGTGGGTTAAAATCAGAGATAGGGCTAGAGTTAGTGTTTGGCTTAGGATTAAGGCTAGGTAAATGCCTAAGATGAGGTCTAGTGTTTGTGTTAGGGTTAGGGCTAGGATTAGGGCTGGGGCTAATGTCAGGTCTAGGTTTACGGTTATGATTAGTTTTAGGGTTAGGTTATGGCTAGGTCTAGTGTAAGGGTTAGGTTTAGGTTAAGGGTCAAGTTTAAAGCTAGGTGTATTATTAGGTTCAAGGTTCGAGTAGGGTTTGGTTTAGGCTAAGATTTAGGGTTAAGGCTTGAATTAGCATTAGGGATAGGGTTCAGGTTTGGGTTAGGGTAATTGATCGGGTTGGGTTTAAAGTTCAGGTTAGGTTTAGAGTACTGAATAGGGTTAATGTTAGCAATAGTGTTAGCATTAGGCCTAGGGTTAGCATTTGGGTTAGGCTTATCTTTAGAGTAATGGATAGGGTTCGAGCTAAGTTTAGGGCTAGGGTTAAGGTTAGAATCAGGACTAGGGTTAGGGTTAGGCCTAGGGTTAGTGTCAGGGTTAGGTTCGGGGTAAGTGTTAGCATTTGAGCTAGGATTAGGTCTAGCATGAGGGTTAGGGTTAGAGTCAGGGCTAATATTAGGGTTAGGGTTATGTTTAAATTAAGGTTAGAGTTTGAGCTAGAATTAGGGTTAGGGCAAGGGTTAGGGTTAGGGTTAGGTCTAGGCTTATGGTTAGGGTTACAATAATGGCTAGGTTTAGGGCTAGGATAATAGCTATGTTTTGTGTGATGTTTATGGCTAGTATTAGGGCTATGGGTATTGTAAGACCTAGGGATATGATTATGGCTAGTTTTAGGGTTAGGGTTATGGATAAGTCTAGTGTTCTAGTTAGGTTTTAGGTTAGGATAAGATTTAGAGCTAAAGTTTGTTTTAGGGTAATGGTCATTGTTCGGGTTAGGGTTAGGTTTAGGGTGAGGGCCAGATTTAGGACTAGTGTTGGGTCTAGGCATAGAGTTAGACTTTACATTAGGTTAACAGTTATTATTAGGGCTAGTGCTAGGTTTTTGTTTAGGGCTAAGTCTAGATTTATGACTCTATTTAGGATTAGATTTGGTCTAGTGCTAGTGTTACTGTTAGGTTTAGGTATAGGTTTACTGGTAATGGTAGGGTAGGCTTCACTTTACGGTTAATGTTAGGTTTAGACCTGGGATTAGTGTTAGGGTAAGAATAAGGGTCAGGGTTAGAGTTAAGGTTAGAGCTATAATGAGGGCTAGGATTAGAACTAGTAATAGAGATAGGGTTTGAGGTAGGCTAAGGATTATGGTTAGGAATAGGGTAGCATTAGGGTGAGGGTTTGGCTTAGGGTAAGGGATATGGTTAGAGGTAAAGTTAGGGCTAGGTTTAGGGTTAGGTTTACGGTTAAACCTAGGTTTAGGGCTCAGAATAGGGCTACGATTTGTATTAGCATTAGGTCTACAGCTAATGAAAGAACTAGGATTCTGATTAGGGTTAGTTCTAGGGTTAGCGTTAGGTCAATGTTTAGAGCTAAGGTTACTGTTAGGTTCCAAGTAAGGGTCAGGGTTACTTCTAGGGTTAGGGTTAGGACTCAAATTAGGGCTACATTTAGGGCTAGGTGTAGGGTTAGGGTTTGGTTTAGGTTAATTGTTAGGGTTAGGTTTATGGCTTGATTTTGTTTTAAGACTAGGGTAGTTTTAGGGCTAGTTTTCCAATTAGCATTAGGGTTAGGGCTAGTGTTAGAGTGAGCTTTAGACTTAAGATTAGGGTTAGATCCAGGTTTAGGGCTAGGGTGAAGGTTAGTGCTAGGATTGGGGCTAGGCACAGGGATAGGTTTTAGGTTATGGTAACAGATAGTTTTAGAACTAGGGATAGGGCTTGGGCGAGAGTTAGAGTTAGTCTTAGGGCTAGGGATAGTGTTAGGTTTAGGGTTAGTGCTAAATTAGGGCTAGATTAGAGCTATGGTTACTTGTAGGTTTATGCCTACGTTTAGGGTTAGCATTAGAGTTAGGGTAAGGTATGATGTTACAGGTACATTTAGGGCTAGGACAAAACATAAAATTAGGGTTAATGTTAGGGTTAGGATTAAGGCTAGGATTAGGGATAGGATTAGGGCTAGGATTTGTGTTAGGGTAAGGGCTAGGATTAGGGATAGGGCTAATGTCAGGTCTAGGGTTATGGTTAGGGATAGTTTTAGGCTAAGGATTATGACCAGGTCTATTGTGTTAGTTTGAAGGTTAGGGTCAGGTTTACAGCTAGGGGTATTATTAAGGTCAGACTCAGGGTTAGGGTATGTGTTAGGTTAAGGATTAGGCTTAGGGCTCAAATTAGCATTAGGGTTAGTGTTAGGGTTGGGGTAATGGATATGGTTAAGTTTAGGGTTAAGGATAGATTTAGAGTAATGAACAGGTTTAGGATTAGGGATAGGGTTAGGTTTAGGCCTAGGGATAGAATTCGGTTAGGGTTATGGTTGAGGTAATAGATTAGATTAGAGCTACAGTTAGGACTAGGGTTATGGTTAGGTAGGGCTATGGTTAGGGTCATGTCTAGGGTTAGAATTTGGTTATGGTTATGGTTAGGGTAATGGATAAGATTAGAGCTAGTAATAGGGCTAGGATTATGGTTAGTATTAGGGCTATGGTTTGGGTTAGATTTCGGGTTAGGACAAGGTTTAGGTTTATGGTTAGGTTCAGGTTAAGTATTAGGGCTAGGGTTAGGGTTAGGGCTAGGGTTAAACCCAGGGTTAGGGCTCTGATTAGGTCTAGGTTTTGAATTAGGTTATGACTATTTAGGACTAGGGCTAATGTTAGAACTAGGGTTATGATTAGGGCTAGTGTTAAGTTTAGCATTATGTCTAAATCTAGTGTGTAGATTAGATTTAGGTTTAGGGTGATGATTAGAGATAGGGTTAGTGTTACCGTCAGAGTCAGGATCAGTGTTACTGATCAGAGTTAGCGATAGACTCGAATTAGGGCTAGGGTTAAGGCTAGGTGTAGGGTTATGATTTGTGTAAGGATTAGGATAAGAATTAGGGATAGGTCTAATGTCAAGTCTAGGATTATGCTATGGTTATGGTTAGAGTTAGGGCTTTGTCACAGTTTTGTTTTCCAGCTAGGGCTACTTTTAGGATTAGTGATAGTGTTAGTGCTAGTGGTATGGTGATTTTTAGGCTTAGATTTATTGTTATGGTTATATCTAGGTTTAGGGCTATGGCTATGTTTAGGGCTAAGTTTAGGGCTAGTGTTAGGGTTATTAACAGATAGATTAGAACTAGAAATAGGGCTAGGGTGAGAGTTAGAGTTAGTCTTAGGGCTAGGGTTAGGGTTAGGTTTAGGGTTAGTGTTAGGCCAAGGGATAGGGTTAGGATTAGGGGAAGGGATGGGGTTATAGCTAGGTTTAGGGCTAGGGAGAGGGTTAGAATTAGGGTTAGAGCTAGGGTTAGGATTAAGGCTATGTGTAGGGCCAGGATGAGGGTTTGTGTTAGGGCTAGGGCTAGGATTAGTGATAGGGCTAATGTCAGGTCTACATTTATGGTTAGTGTTAGTTTTAGGGTTAGGATACTGCTAGGTCTAGTCGAAGGGTTAGGTTTAGGTAAGGGTCAGGTTTAAAGCTAGGTGTATTACTAGGGTTAGAGTCTGGGTAGTGTTTGGTTTAGGTTAAGTTTTAGGGTTAAGGATTGAATTAGCTTTAGGGTTAGGGTTATGGATAGGGTAATGAATAGGATTAGGTTTAGGGTTCAGGTTAGATTTAGAATAATGGATAGGGTTAGTGTTAGCGATAGGGTTAGCATTACACCTAGGGTTAGCATATGAGTTAGGCTCATCTTTAGGGTAATGGATAGTGTTAGAGCTAAGGTTAGGGCTAGGGATAAGGTTACAATAAGGGCAAGGGTTAGGGTTAGGCCTAGGGTTAGTGTCAGGCATACTTTTAGGATAGGTTTATTAGCATTTGAGCTAGGGTTGGGTCTTGGGTGAGGGTTAGGGTTAGAGTCAGGGCTAGGGTTAGGGTTAGGTTTATATTTAGGGTAAGGGTGAGAGTTTGAGCTAGGTTTAGGGCTAGGGCGAGTGCAGGATTAGGCTTAGGTCTAGGATTATGGTTAGGGTTATGATTAGGGCTAGGTTTAGGGCTAGGATAAGGGCTAAGTTTTGTGTGAGGTTTAGGGCTAACATTAGGGCTATGGGAAATATAACAGCTAGGAATATATTTATGGCTAGTTTTAGGGTCAGGGTTATGGATATGTCTAGTGTTAGGGTTAGATTTTGGGTTTGGATAAGGTTTAGAGCCAGAATTTGTTTAGGGTTAAGGGTCATTTTCAGGATAGGGTTAGGTTTAGGGTGAGTGCCAGAATTACGACTAGCATTAGGTCTAGGGATAGGGTTAGTCTTTAAGTTAGGTTAACGGTTATTGTTAGGGCTAGTGCTAGGTTTTTGTTTAGGGCTAGAGCTAGATTTATGACTATATTTAGGATTAGGTTTCATCTAGTGCTAGTGTTACTGTTAGGTTTAAGTATAGTTTTACCGGTATGGGAAGTGTTAGGTTTCGGTTTAGTGTTAGGGTCAGGTTTAGACTTAGGTTTAGTGTTAGGGTCAGTATAAAGGTCAGGGTTAGGGTTAAGTTTAGAGCTACAATGAGGGATAGGATGGGACTAGTAATAGAGTTAGGGTTTGGGGTAGGCGAAGGGTTAATTTTAGGACTATGGTAGCATTAGAGTTAGAGTTTGACTTAGGAAAAGGGATAGGGTTTAAGGTAGGGTTAGGGTTAGGTTTAGGGCTAAGTTTAGGGTTAGGGTTAGAGTTTAAAATAGGTTTAGGTCTCGGATTTGGGCTAGCGTTTGTGTGATCATTAAGGCTACAGCTAATGAAAGAACTTGGTTTCTGTTTAGTGTTAGTTCTAGGGTTAGTGTTAGGGCATTGTTTAGAGCTAGGATTAGTGTTAGGGGCTGAGTTAGTGTCAGGGTTATCTCTAGGGTTAGGGTTAGGACTCAAATTAGGGCTATTTTAGGACTAGGTGTAGCTTTAGGGTTTGGTTTAGGTTAAGGGTTAGGGTTATGGCTCAGTTTTGTTTTAGGGTTAGGGTAGATTTAGGGCTAGTTTTCCAATAAGCATTAGGGTTAGGGCTAGTGTTAGGGTGAGGTTTATACTTAATTTTAGTTTTAGATCCAGTTTTAAGCCTTGGCCGAAGGTTATGGCTAAGTTTGGGGCTAGGGATAGGCCTAGCTTTTGGGTTATTGTAAGGGATATTTTTAGAGCTAGGTATAGGGCTAGGGCGAGTGTTAGAGTTAGTCTTAGGGATAGGGATAGGGTTAGGTTTACTGTTAGGGCTAAATTAGGGCTAGGAATAGTTCTAGGGTTAGTGTTAGATTTTGGCCTGGGTTTAGGGCTAGGGTTAGGGTTAGCATTAGGTTTAGGGTAAGGTATGATGTTACAGCTATGTTTAGTGCTAGGACAAGGGATAAAATTAGGGTTAGGGTTAGGGTTAGGGTTAAAATTAGGGGTAGGATTAAGGCTAGGCTTAGAACTAGGATTAGATCTAGAGATAGGGCTAATGTCAGGTCTAGGGTTTAGGTTAGGCTAGGGTTAGGGATAGGGCTATGGCTCAGTTTTGTTTTAGAACTAGGCCTAGGGTTAGGGCTAGTTTTATGATTAGCGATAGTGTTAGGGCTAGTCGTAGGCTGAAGTTTACGCTTAGATTTATTGTTATGGTTAGATCTAGGTTTAGGGCTATCGCTAGGTTTAAGGCTAAGGTTCGAGCCAGTGTTAGGGTTATGGTAACGGATAGGGTTAGAACTAGAAATAGGACTAGGGCGAGAGTTCAAGTTAGTCTTTGTGCTAGGGTTAGAGGTAGGTTTAGGTTTAGGGCTAAATTAGGGCTAGGATTAGCACTAGGGTTAGTGTTAGGATTAGGCCTAGGTTAGGGTTAGTGTTAGGGTTAGGATTAGGTTTAGGGGAAGGGATAGGGTTATAGCTAGCTTTAGGGCTAGGATGAGGGTTAGAATTAGGGTTAGGACTAAGGTTAGGATTTGCCTTAGGATTAAGTCTAGCCTAGGGTTAAGCTGAGGGTTTGTGTTAGGGCTGGGGCTAGGAATGGGGCTGGGGCTAATGTCAGGTCTAGGTTCATGGTTAGTATTAGTTTTAGTGTTAGGTTATGGCTATGTCTAGTATAAGGGTTAGGTTTAGTGTAGGGGTCAGGTTTAGAGCTAGGTGTATTATTAGGGTTAGGGTCCCAGTAGGGTTTGATTTAGGTTAAAATTTAGGGTTAATGCTTGAATTAATTGTGGGTTAGGGTTAGAGTTAGGGTAATGGATAGAATTGGGTTTATGGTTCCTGTAAGTTTTAGAGTAATGGAAAGGGTTAGTGTTACTGATAGCGTTATCGTAATGCCTAGGGATAGCATTTGGATTAGGCTTAACTTTAGGGTAATAGATAGGGTTAGAGCTAAGGTTAGGGCTAGGCTTAAGGTTCAGTTTAAGGTTAGGGTTAGGATTAGGTCTAGGGTTAATGTTAGGGTTAGGTTTAGGGTAAGTGTAGGCATTTGAGCTAGGGTTAGGCCTAGGGTGAGGTTTAGGTTTTGAGTCAGGTCTAGGGTTAGGTTTAGGGTTAGGGTTATGTTTTGACTAAGGATTAGAGTTTGAGCTAGGTTTAGGTCTAGGGTAAGCATTAGCATTAGGGTTATGTCTAAGGTTATTGTTAGTGTTATGATTAGGGCTAGGTCTAGGGCTAGGATAAGGGCTAGGTTTTGTGAGATGTTTAGGCTAACGTTAGGGCTATGGGTAATGTTAGAGCTAGGGATATGGTTATGGCTAGTGTTAGGGTCAGGGTTGTGGATAAGTCTAGTGTTAGGGTTAGGTTTTGGTTTAGGATAAGGTTTAGAGCTAGGGTTTCTATTAGATTAAGTGTCATCATTGTGTTAGGGTTAGTTTTATGGTTAGGGCCACAATTAGAACTAGTGTTTGGTCTAGTGATAGGTTTAGTCTTTATGTTAGGTTAATGCTTATTGTTAGGGCTAGTGCTAGGTTTTTGTTTAGGGCTAAGGCTAGATTTATGACTCTCTTTAGTATTAGGTTTGGTCTAGTGCTAGTGTTAACGTTAGATTTAAGTATAGGTTTACTAGTAGGGGTAGTGTTAGGGTTCGGTTTAGGGTTAGGGTCAGATTTAGATGTAGCGTTAGTGTTAGGGTCAGAATAAGTGTCAGGGTTAGGATTAGGGTTAAAGCTAGAATGAGGGCTAGGTGTAGGACTAGTAATAGAGTTAGGGTTTGGTGTAGGCTAAGGATTACGTTTAGGACTATTGTAGCATTAGGGTGAGGTTTTGGTTTAGGGGTAAGGAATGGGTTAGAGGTACGGTTAGGGTTAGGATTAGAGCCAGTGCTCGGATTAAGGCTAGAATTTTTGTTAGCATTTGGGCTACGCTAATATAAGAACTAGTTTTCTGATTAGGGCTAGTTATCTAGGGTTAGCATTATGGCAATGTTTAGAGCTAGGGGTACTGTTAGGATCCGACTCAGGGTCAGGGTTATTTCTATGGTTAGGGTTAGGACTCAAAATAGGGCTAAGTTTAGGGATAGGTGTAAGGTTAGTGTTTGCTTTAGGTTAAGGGTTAGGGTTAGGATTATGGCTTGGTTTTGTTTTAGGGCTAGGGTACGGTTAGGGCTAGTTTTACAATTAGCATTAGGTTTGGGCTAGTGTTAGGGTGAGGTTTGGGCTTAGGTTTATGTTTTACAACCAGGTTTAGGGCTAGGGTGATGGATAGAGTTAGGGTTGGGGCTAGGGATTGGGGTAGGTTTTGGGTTATGCTAAGGGATAGGTTTTGAACTTTGGATAGGGCTAGGGAGAGAGTTAGAGTTAGTATTAGGGCTAGGGATAGAATTAGGTTTAGGATTAGGGTTAAATTAGGGCTAGGATTATAGGATTAGCCCTAGGGTTAGTGTTAGGTCTTGGCCTAGAGTTAGGGCTAGGGTTAGGGTTCGTGTTAGGGTTACGGTAAGGTATGATGTTACAGCTATATTTTGGGCTAAAGCATGGGATAAAGTTAGGGTTAGGGCTCCAGTTAAGGTTAGGACTAGGATTAAGGCTAGGCTTAGGGCTAGGATTAGGGGTAGGGTTTGTGTTAGGGTTAGGGCTAGGATTAGGTCTAGGGCTAATGTCAGTTCTAGGGTTATGGTTAGGGATTGTTTTAGGTTTAGGTTTATGACCAGGTCTATTGTAAGGTTTATGTTGAGTGTTAGGGTCAAGTTTATAGCTGGGGTTATTATTAGGGTCAGAGTCAGATTTAGGGTATGGGTTAGGTTAAGGTTTAGGGTTAGAGCTAAAATTAGCAATAGGTTTAGGGTAATGGATATGGTTAGATTTCAGGTTCCGGTTAGGTTTAGTATAATGGACAGGATTAGGGTAAGGCATAGGGTTAGAGTTAGGCCTAGGGATAGAATTTGGTTAAAGATATGGTTTAGGTAATGGATAGGATTAGAGCTACTGTTAGGACTACTGTTATGGTTGGGTTAGGGCTATGGTTAGAGTTAGGCCTATGGTTAGAATTTGCTTAGGGATATGGTTAGGGTAATGGATAAAATTATATATAGGTTGAGGGCTAGTGTTATGGTTAGGAATAGGGCTATGGTTCAGTTTAGGTTTCAGATTAGGACAAGGTTTAGGTTTAGGGTTAGGTTTAGGTTAAATGTTAGGGCTAGGGATAGGGTTAGGGCTACTATTAAAACTAGGGATAGTGCTTGGATTAGGGCTAAGTTTTGGGTTAGGTTACGGCTAGTGTAGGACTAAGCCAATGTAAGAACTAGGATTACAATAGGGCTAGTATTAGGATTAGCATTAGGACTAAGTCTAGTGTTTATATTAGCTTATGTTTGGGGGATGATTAGAGATAGGGTTAGTGTTAGAGTCAGAGTCAGGATCAGTGTTAATTTTAAAATTAGGAATAGAACTCAAATTAGGATGAAAGTTAAGGCTAGGAGTAGGTTTAGGATTTGTGTTAGGGTTAGGGTAAGAATTAGGGATAGGGCTAATGTCAGGTCTAGGGTTACATTTAGGTTAGGGTTAGGGTTGGGGCTATGGCTCAGTTTCGTTTTAGAGCTAGGGCTAGTGTTAGGGCTAGTTTTGGGATTAGTGATAGTTTAGGGCTAGTAGTAAGGTGAGGTTAAATCTTATATTAATTGTTATGGTTAGATCTAGGTTTAGGGCTAGGACTATGGTTAGGGCTAAAGTTCGGGCTATTGTTACGGTTATGATAACAGATAGGGTTAGAACTGGAAATAGGGCTATGGCGAGAGTTAGAGTTAGTCTTAGGGCTAGGGTTAGGGGTAGGTTTAAGGTTAGGGCTACTTTAGGGCTAGGATTAGTGCTAGGGTTAGTGTTAGGCTTAGGGCTAGGTTTAGGGTTACTGTAAGTGTTAGGGATAGGGTTAGGTTTAGGGAATAGTATGGGGTTATAGCTATGTTTAGGGATAGGGTGAGAGTTAGAATTAGGGTTACGGCTAAATTAGGGCTGGAATTAGTGCTAGGGTTAGTTTTAGGGTTAGTTTTAGTGCAAAGGTTAGGGTAAGGTTTAATGTTACAGCTACTTTTTTGATAAGTCAAAGGATAAAATTAGGGATAGGGCTAGGTTTAAGGTTATGGTTAGGATTAAGTCTAGGGTTAGTGCTAGGATTAGGGCTAGGATTTGTGTTAGGGCTAGGATTACTGCTAGGGCTAATGTCAGGTATAGGGTTATGGTTAGGGATAGTTTTAGGGTGAGGTTTATAGCCAGATCTATTGTAAGAGTTAGGTTGAGTGTTAGGATCAGCTTCGCAGCTAGGGTATTATTAGGGTTGGAATCAGGGTTAGGGTATGTGTTAGGTTAAGGTTTAGGGTTAGGGTTCAAATTAGCATTAGGATTAGTATTAGAGTTAGGGTAATGGATATGGTTAGGTTTAGGGTTCAGTTTAGGTTTAGGGTCATGGACAGCCTTAGGGTTTGGAATAGTGTTAAGGTTAGGCCTAAGGATAGAATTCAGTTAGGGTTATGGTCAGGGTAATGGATAGGATTAGAGCTACAGTTAGGCGTAGGGTTATTGTTAGGTTAGGTCTAAGGTTAGTTTTAGGCCTAGGGTTAGAAATCTGTTAGGTTTATGGGTAGGGTAATAAATAAGATTGGAGCTAGGGTTAGGACTATGGTTAAGGTTAGGATTAGTGCCATGGTTCGAGTTAGGTCAAGGTTTAGTTTGGGTTAGGTTTAAGTTAAGTGTTAGGGCTAGGGTGAGGGTTAGCTATAGGGTTAAAGCTAGGATTAGGTATCAGATTAGGGCCAGATTTTGGTTTAGGTTAGGGATAAGGTAGGACTATGGCTATTGTAAGAACTAGAGTTAAGATTAAAGTTAGTTTTAGAGATAGCATTAGGTCTAAGTCAAGGTCTAGTGTTTAGATTAGGTTTAGGTTTAGAGAGATGATTACAGATAGGGTTTGCGTTAGGTCAGAGTCAGGATCAGTGTTACTGATCAGGGTTAGGGATAGGACTCAAATTAGGGCTAGAATTAAGGATAGGATTATGGTTAGGTTTTGTGTTAGGGTTAGGGTAAGAATTAGGGATAGGGCTAATGTCAGGTCTAGTGTTACCATTAGGCTAGGGTCAGGTTTGGGCTATGGCTCAGTTTTGTTTTAGAGCTAGGGCTAGGGTAGGACTAGTTTTAGGATTAGTGATAGTGTTAGGCCTAGTGGTAGGATGAGGTTTAGGCTTAGATTTATTGTTATGGTTAGATCTAGGTTTAGGGATAGGGCCTGCATTAGGATTAAGGTTCGGGCTAGTGTTAGGGTTATGGTAATGGATAGGGTTAGAACTAGAAATAGAACTGGGGTACAATTAGAGTTATTCTTTGGGCTAGGGTTAGGAGTAGGTTTAGGGTTAGGGCTAAATTAGGGCTAGGATTAGTACTAGGGTTAGTGTTAGTGTTAGGCCTAGGGTTAGGGCTAGGGTTAAGGTTAGTGTTAGTGTTAGGATTAGGGTTAGGTTTAGGGGAAGGGATGGGATTATAACTAGGTTTAGAGCTAGAGTTCGGGTTAGAATTTGATTTAGGGCTAGGGTTAGGGTTCGGTTTAGGATTAAGGCTAGATTTTGTACCAGGATGAGTGTATGGTTAGGGCTAGGGCTAAGAGTAGGGCTAGTGCTAATGTCAGGCCTAGGTTGAAAGTAAGTGGTAGTTTTATGGTTAGGTTATGGCTAGCTCTAGTGTAAGGGTTAGGCTTAGGGTAAGGGTCAGGTTTAGAGTTAGGTGTTTTATTAGGTTCAGTGTCCGGGTATGGTTTGGTTTAGTTTAAGGTTTAGGGTTAAGGCTTGTATTAGCATTAGGGTTCAGTTAGGGATTTGGGTACTGGATAGGGTTAGGTTTAGGATTCAGTTTAGGTTTAGAGTAATAGATATGCTTATTTTTAGCGATAGTGTTAGCATTAGGCCTAGGTTTAGCATTTGGTTTAGGCTTATCTTTAGGGTAATGGATAGGCTTAGAGATAATGTTAGGGCTAGGGTTAAGGGTTAGGGTTAGGCCTAGGGTTAGTGTCAGGGTAGGATTAGTGTAAGTATTAGGGTTTGAGCTGGGGTTAGGTGAAGGATGAGGATTAGAGTTAGAGTCGGGGCTAGTTTTAGGGTTAGGGTTAGTGTTATGATTAGGGAAAGGGTTAGAGTTTGAGCCAGGTTTAGGACTAGGTTGAGGGTTAGAGTTACGGTTAGGTCTAGGATTATGGTTAGGGTTACAATTAGGGCTAGGTTTAGGGCTAGATAAGGGCGAGGTTTTTGTGATGTTTATGACTAGCGTTAGGGATATGGGTAATGTAAGAGCTCGGGTTATGGTTATGGCTTGTTTTAGGGTTAGGTTTATGGATAAGTCTAGTGTTAGGGTTAGGTTTTGGGTTAGGATAAGGTTTAGAGCTATGGTTTGTGTTAGAATAAGCATCAGTGTTTGGGTTAGGGTTAGGGCCAGAATTAGGAATAGCGTTGGGTCTAGGGATAGGGTTAGTCTTTGTGTTAGGTTAAGGGTTACCTTTAGGGCTAGTTCAAGGTTTTTGTTTATGGCTAGGGCTAGATTTATGACTCTATTTAGGATTAGGTTTGGTCTAGTGCTAGTGTTACTGTTAGGTTTAGGCATAGGTTTACTGGTAGGGGTAGAGTTAGGGTCCAGTTTAGGGTTAGTTTTAGGTTTAGATCTAGGGTTAGTGTTAGGGTCAGAATAAGGGTCAGGGTTTAGGATAGGGCTAGAGCTAGAATGAGGCCTAGGGTTAGGACTAGTAATAGAGTTAGGGTTTGATATAGGCTAAGGATTAGTGTTAGGACTAGGGTAGCATAGGGTAAGGGATAGAATTAGACTTAGGGTTAGGATTAGGGGTAGGGTTAGGGATAGGGTTAGGGTTAGGGTAAGACTTAGAGTTAAACCTAGGTTTAGGGCTTGGAAAAGCGCTAGCATTAGGGCTACAGCTAATGAAAGAACTTGGCTTCAGATTAGGGCTACTTCTTGGTGTAGCATTAAGGCAATGTTTAGAGCTAGGGTTAGTCTTAGGATCCGAGTCAGGGTCACGGTTACTTCTAGGGTTAGGTTTAGCACTCAAATTATGGCAAGGTTTAGGGCTAGGTTTAGGGTTAGTGTTTGGTTTAGGTTAAGGATTAGGGTTAGTTTTATGGCTCAGTTTTGTTTTAGGGCTAGGTTAGTGTTAGGGCTAGTTTTCCAATTAGCATTGCTGTTAGGGCTAGTGTTAGGGTGAGATTTAGGCTTAAGTTTAGGGTTTGATCCAGTTTTAGGGGTAGAGCAAAGGTTAGGGCTAATGTTGGTCTAGGGATAGGGCTAGGTTTGGGGTTATGGTAAGGGGTAGGTTTAGAACTAGGGATAGGGATAGGGCAAGATTTATAGTTAGTCTTAGGGATAGGGATAGGGTTAGGTTTAGTGTTAGGCCTAAATTAGGGCTAGGATTAGTGCTAGGGTTAGTGTTAGGTTTAGGCCTAGGTTTAGGGCTAGGTTTAGTGTTATGGTAAGGTATGATGTTACAGCTATGTTTAGTGCTAGGACAAGGGATAAAATTAGGGAAGGTCTGGGGTTCAGATCAGGGTAAGGATTAAGGCTGGGCTTAGAACTAGAATTAGGGCTAGGGATAGAGCTAATGTCAGGTCTAGCATTAAGGTTAGGTAGGGTTAAGGATAGGGCTATGGCTCAGTTTTGTTTTAGAACTAGGCCTAGGGTTAGGGCTGGTTTTATGGTTACCAATAGTGTTAGGGCTAATGGTAGGGTGAAGTTTAGGCTTAGATTTATTGTTGTGGTTAGATCTAGGTTTAGGGCTATGGCTAGGGTTAGGGCTAAGTTTAGGGCTAGTATTAGGGTAACAGATAGAGTTAGAACTAGAAATAGGGCTAGGTTGAGAGTTATAGTTAGTCTTTGGTCTAAGGTTAGGGGTAAGTTTAGGGTTAGGGCTAAAATAGGGCTAGGATTAGCACTAGCGTTAGTGTTAGGGTTAGGCCTAGGGTAAGGTTAGTGTTAGTGTTAGGGTTAGGATTAGGTTTAGGGGTAGGGATAGGGTTATAGGTAGCCTTAGGGCTAGGGTAAGGGTTCGAATTAGGATTAGGACTAAGGTTAGGGTTTGGGTTAGGATTAAGACTAGGTTTAGGGCTAGGCTGAGGTTTTTGTTAGGGCTATGGCTAGGATTAGTTCTAGGGCTAATGTCAAGTCTAGGTTTATGGTTAGTATTAGTTTTAGTGTTAGATTATGGCTATTTCTATGTCTATTGTAAGGTTAAAGTGTAGGGTAAGGGTCATGTTTATAGCTAGGTGTATTATTAGGGTCAGGGTTCGCATAGGGTTTGGTTTAGGTTAAGATTTAGGGTTAATGCTTGAATTAGCTGTGGGTTCGGGTTAGGGTTAGGGGAATGGATAGAATTAGTTTATGGTTCTGGTTAGGTTTAGACTAATGTGTAGAGTTAGTGTTAACGATAGGGTTATCATTAGGCCTAGTGTTAGCATTTGGGTTAGGCATTTCTTTAGGGTAATGGATAGGGTTAGAGCTAAGGTTAGGGCTAGGGTTAAGGTTAGGATTAGGGTTAGGGTTAGGGTTAGGCGTAGGGGTAATGTTAGGGTTAGGGTTAGGGTAAGTGTAGGCATTTGAGGTAGGGATAGGGCTAGGGCGAGTGTTAGGTTTTGAGTCAAGGCTAGTGTTAGATTTATGGCTAGGGTTATCTTTAGGCTAAGGATTAGAGTTTGAGCTAGGGTTAGGATTAGGGCGAGGTTTAGCATTAGGGTTAGGTCTAAGGTTATGGTTAGGGTTATGATTAGGGCTAGGTTTATGGCTAGGATAAGGGCTAGGATTTTTGTGAGATTTAGGTCTAACATTAGGGCTTGGGTAATGTAAGAGCAAGGGTTATGGTTATGGCTAGTTTTAGGGTAAGGGTTATGGATAAGTCTAATGGTAGGGTTAGGTTTTGGTTTAGGATAAGATTTAGAGCTATGGTTTCTATTAGACTAAGGGTCATTGTGGGGATAGGGTTAGTTTTAGGTTTAGAGCCACAATTAGGACTAACGTTTGGTCTAGTGAGTTTTAGTCTTTACGTTAGGTTAAGGATTATTGCAGGGCTTAGTGCTAGGTTTTTGTTTAGGGCTAGGGCTAGATTTATGACTCTATTTAAAATTAAGTTTGTCTAATGCTACTGTTACTGTTAGGTTTAGGTATAGGTTTACTGGTAGAGGTTGTGTTAGGGTTCAGTTTAGGGTTTGGGTCAGGTTTATATCTAGGGTTAGTGTTAGGGTGAGAATAAGGTTCAGGGATAGGGTTAGGATTAGACCTAGAATGAGGGCTACGTTTAGGACTAGTAATAGAGTTAGGGTTTGGGGAAGTCTAAGAATTATGGTTAGGACTAGGGTAGATTTAGGATGAGGATTTGGCTTAGGGTAAGGTATAGGGTTAGAGGTAGGGCTAGGGTTAGGGTAAGGGTTAGGGTTAGTGTTAGAATTACGGTTAGGGTTAGCGTTAGTGTTTGGTTTGGGGTTATAGTTAGGTTATGGGTTAGTTAGGGTTAGTGTTAAGTTTTGGGTTAGAATTAGGTGTTAGGGTTAGGTTTAGAGTCAGAATTAGGGTTAGTGTTAGGGTTAGAGTTAGGGTTAGGACAGGTTTAGGTTTAGGGTTAGGTTAAGGTTTGTGTTAGGGTTTTGGTTAGGGTTAGGGTTAAGTTAAGGTTAGGGATAGGATTAGGGTTATGGTTAAGGTTGTTGTTAGGGTTAGGGTTCGTATTTGGGTTAGGGTTAGGGTTAGGGTAAGGTTTAGGGTTAGGGTTAGGGTTAGGTTTATTGTTAGGATTAAAGTTAGGGTAAGGATTAGTGTTAGGGTTACAGTTAGGTTTAGGGTTACAGTTAGTGTTAGGTTAAGTGTTAGGGTTTGTGTTGTGGTTAGGGTTTGGGTTAGGGTTAAGATTACAGTTAAGATTAGGGTTACATTTAGGGTTTGGTTAGGGTTAAGCTTAGGCTTAGGGTTTGGGTTAGTGTTAGATTTAGTGTTAGTGTTTGCGATTGGGTTGGATTAGGGTTAGGGTTCCCGTTAGGGTTAGGGTTAGTTTTAGAGTTAGGGTTAGTTTTAGAGTTATGGTTAGGGTTAAGTTTAGGTTTAGTGTTAGGGTTAGTGTTAGGTTTAGGTTTAGGGTTTGTGTTAGGGTTAGGTTTTGTGTTAGCGTTAGGTTAGATTTAGCATCAGAATTAAGGTGGTTAGGGTTAGTGTTATGGTTAGGGTTATGGTTAGGGGTAATGTTAGTGTTACAGTTAGAGTAAGGGTTAGGTTTAGGGTTAGTGTTATGTTTAGGGTTAGGGTTTGTGTTAGTTATACAGTTATAGTTGGGGTGAGTATTTGTGTTAGGTTTAGAGTTACAGTTAGTGTTAGGGTTAGGGTTAGGGTTAGGGTTTGTGTTAGGGTTAAAGTTAGGGTTTTTATTAGGGTTATTGTTAGGATGTGGGTTAGTGTTAGGGTTACTGTTAGAGTTAGGGTTAAAATTCATGTTAAGGTTATGTTTAGGGTTAGTGTTAGGGTAAGGTGTAGGTTTATGGTTAAGGTTAGGGTTATTGTTACAGTTAGGGTAAGGGTTTGGGTTAAGATTAGTGTTTGGGTTAGAGTTACATTTAGGTTTATGGTTACTGTTAGGAATAGTGTTAGATTTGGTGTTAAGGTTAGTGTTAGGTTTATGGTGAGATTTAGTGTTAGTGTCATGGTTAAGTTTATGTTTAGTGTTAGGGTAAGTGTTAGGGTTAGGATTAGTGTTAGTGTTTGGGTTAGGTTTTGTATTAGGGTTAGCTTTAGGGTTAGGGTTACGGTTAGGGATACTGTTAGGATTAGGTTTAGGGTTAGGGTTGTGGATTGAGTTAGTATTAGTGCTAGGGTTAAAGTTAGGGTTAGCATTAGTGTTTGGGTTAGGGTTATAGTTAGGTTTAGGGTTAGTGTTAGGTTTAGGGTTAGGTTAGTGTTAGGTTTAGGGTTAGGATTAGGTGAGTGTTAGGGTTAGGGTATTGGTTAAGGTTAGGATTAGACATAGGGTTAGTTATAGGGTTATGGTTAGGAACAAGGTTAGGTTTAGGGTTGGGTTAGGGTTTGTTTTAGGTTTAGTGTAACGGTTAGGGTTATGGGTAGGATTAGGGTTAGGTTTAGGTTTACGGTAATGGTTAGTGTTAGAGTTAGTGTTATTGTTTGTGTAAGGGTTAGGGTTAGGGTTAGGGCTAAGGATATTGTTATGGAAAGGGTTAGGGTTTGTGTTGGGGTAAGGTTTAGGATGAGGGTTAGGATTAGGGTTATGATCAGGATTACCATTAGGGTTATGAATAGGGTTAGGGTTAGTGTTAGGGTTAAATTTAGAGTTAGGAGTAGTGTAAAATTTAGGGTTAGGCTTAGGGTTAAGGTTGGTGTTAGGGATAGGATTGGTGTTAGGGTTATTTTTAGGGTTAGGGTTAGGATTAGGTTTAGTGTTACAGTTAGCATTAGGGTTAGGTTTAGGGTTCTTGTAATGGTTAGCATTAGGAATAGAATTAAGGTTAGGTTTAGTGTTAACATCAGGGTTAGGGTTAGGGTTAGTTTTAGTGTTTGTGTTATTTTTAGGGTTAGGTTTAATGATATGGTTAGTGTTAGGTTTATGGTTATGGTTAGGGTTAGGGTTAACGTTTGGGTTAGGGTTAGGGTTACAGTAAGTTTTAGGGTTTATGTTAGGGTTAGTGTTAGGATTAGGTTAGGGTTAGGTTTAGTGTTAGGATTAGGGTTATGCTTAGATTTAGGGTTAGTATTAGGTTTAGTTTAGTGTTTGTGTTATGGTTAGGGTTTGGTTTAGGGTTAGGTTTACAGTTAAGATTAGGGTTATGATTAACTTTAGGGTTAGTATTAGGGTTACAGTTAGGATTAGGGTTCGTTTTTATTAGGGTAAGGGTTAGGTTTAGTTTAGGGTTAGGGTTACTATTAGGGTTAGAGTTTGTGAAACGGTTAGGTTTAGGTTAGGGTTAGGGTTAGTTTTAGAGTTAGGGTTAGGGTTCAGTTTAGGGTTAATGTTAGAGTTACTGTTAGGGTTACTCTTAGGGTTAGGTTAATGTTTGTGATAGAGTTAGGGTTAAGGTTATCATTAGATTTATGGTTAAGATTAGAGTTAGATTTAGGGTTATTCTTAGGGTTACAGTTAGGGTTAGTATTACTGTTAGGTTTAGTGTTAGTGTTAGTGTTGCGGTTAGTTATACGGTTAGGGTTGGGATTAGGATTAGTGTTAGGTTTAGGTTCAAGGTTAGTGTTAAAGTTAGTGTTAGTGTTAGGGTTGGGTAAGGGTTAGGGTTAAAGTTAGGTTAGGGTTAGGGTTAGGGTTAGGGTTTGGTTAGGGTTTGTGTTAGGGTTAGCATTAGGGTTCAGGTTTGTGTTAGCGTTAGGGTTAAGGTGTGGGTTTGTGTTAGGGTTACGGATAGGGTTAGGTTTAGACTTCGTGTTAGAGTTTCGGTGAGGGTTAGTTTCAGGGTTGGTTGTAGGTTTATGGTTAGGATTAGGGTTAGTGTTACAGTTAGAATTAGGGTTAGGCTTAGGATTAGTGTTTGGGTTAGTGTTATAGTTAGGTTGAGGCTTAGTGCTAGCGTTAGGGTTAGAGTAAGTGTTAGGGTTAGGGTTACATTTATGGTGAGGTTTAGGGTTAGTGTTAGTGTTAGCATTAGGGTTCGTGAGAGTGTTAGGGTTATGGATAGTGTTATGGTTAAGGATAGGTTAGGATTAGATTTAGGGTTAGGGATGGGGTTAGGGTTAGGGTTAGGGTAGGATTATGATTAGGGTTAGTTTTAGGGTTAGGATTAGGGTTAATGTTAGGTTTAGGGTTAGTGTAAGGGTTAGGATTAGGGTTAAACTTAGGGTTCGTGTTAGTGTTAGGGATAGGGTTAGTGTTAGGGTTAGAGGTAGGGTTAGCTTTAGTGTGTTATGGTTAGTTTTAGGGTTACTGATAAGTTTAGGGTTTCGTCTAAGGTTAGAGTTAGTGTTAGTGATACAGTTAAGGTTAGGGTGAGTTTTACGGTTTGGGTTAGGGTTAGATTTAGTGTTAGGATTGTGTTTCAATGAGGGATGTGGTTTGTGTTAGGGTAAGGTTTAGGGTTAGAGTTTTTGTTAGGGTTAGGTTTAGGGTTAGGATTAGGGTTAGGGATAGTGTTATAGTTAGTGTTAGGTTTAGGGTTAGTGTAAGGGTTAGGATTAGGATTAGTTTCAGGGTTAGTTTTAGGATTAGGGTTAGGGTTAGGGTTAGGGTTAATTTTAGTGTTAGTGTTAGGGTTAGGGTTAGGGAGAGTGTTAGGGTTCGGGAGAGTGTTAGGGTTTGGACTAACGTTATGGTTAGGGTTAGTGTTACAGTTAGGGATAGGGTTAGGGTTCGTTTAAGGAATAGGTTTAAGGTTATATTTAGGGTTAGTTCTAGGCTTAGGGTTAGGGTTTGGATTAGGTTTAGGATTAGTTTTAGAGTTAGGTTAGGGTTAGGGTTAGTGTTAGAATTAGTGTTCGTGTGAGGGATAAGGTTTGTGTTAGGGTAAGGGTTAGGGTTATGGTTAGGATTAGGGTTAGAGTCAGGTTTAGGTTTAGGGTTAGGGTTAGTTTTAGGGTTACTTGTAGGTTAGGGTTAGTGTTAGGGTAAGGGTTAGGATTAGTGTTAGGGTTAGGGTTAAACATGTGTTATGGTAAGGGTTAGGGTGAGGGTTAGGGGTAGGGTTAGTTTTAGGATTAAGTTCACTGTTAGTGGTAATGTTAGGGTTAGGGTTAGGAATAGTGTTAGGGTTAGGAATAGGATTAGGGTTACTTTTAGGTTTAGGTTTAGAATTATGGTTAAGGTTAGTATTAAATTTAGGGTTAGGTTTAGGGTTAGGGTTAGGGTTAGTTTAGGGTTATGTTTATGGTTATGGTTAGTTTGGGGTTAGGGTTAGTGTTAGGGTTCTGGTAAGGGTTAGGTTTAGTTTTAAAATTGGGGTTAGGGATTGGGTTAGGATTATTGTCAAGGTTAGTGTTAGGGTAAGAATTATGGTTTGTGTTAGGGCAAGGGTTAGGTTTAAGTTTTTTGTTAGGTTTAGAGTTAAAATTAGGGTTTTGGTTGTGATTAGAAAGAAGGTTAGAGTGAGGCATAGGGTTGGATTAGGGTTAGATTTAGGATTATGGGTAGTTTAGGTATAGTGTTAGGGTAAGAGTTAGGGTTAGTTTAGTGTTAGGGTTAAAGTAAGAGTCAGGGATAGGGTTAGTGTTAGGTTCAGGTTTAGACTTAGGATTAGCATTAGTGATAGGGTTATTGTTGGGGTTATGGTTAGTGTAAGGATTAGCATTAGGTTTATTGTTAGGGCTTCTTTTAGGTTTAGGTTTAGGTTTAGGGTTCAGTTAGGGTTAGTGTTAAAGTTAGTTATAGCGTTAGGATTGGGGTTAGGGTTAGTGTTAGGGTTAGGGTTAGTTTTAGGGTTAGTGTGAGGGTTAGAGGTAGGGTTAGGGTTGGGTAAGTGTTAGGGCTATGTTTAGGGTTAGGGTTAGTGTAGGATTAATGTTAGTGAGAGGATTAGATATAGTGTTAGTGTTAGGGTTAGGGTTAATGTTGTGTTTAGGAGTAGGGTTAGGTTTATGATTAGAGTTAGTGTTATGGTTAGTGTTAGTGTTACTGTTATGGTTAGGGTTATGTTACATTTAGGATTATTGTTAGTGTTAGGGTTAGGGTTAGTTTTAGTGTAAGTGTTAGTGTTAATGTTAAAGTTAGTGTTAGTTAAAAGTTAGGGCTAGTGTTAGGTTATGTTTAGGGTTATGTTTTGGGTTAGGGATTGTGTTAGGGTTATGGTTAAGCTTAGGGTTATGGTTACATCAGGTTTAGGGTTATGGTTATGGTTAGGATTACTGTAAGGGTTAGTGTTAGGATATGGTTAGGGTTTGGGTTAGGTTTAGTGTTATGGTTATTGTAATTTTAGGGATAGTGTTAGTTTTAGGGATAGGGTTAGTGTTAGTGTTAGAGTTAAGGTTAGGATTAGGGTTAGTGTTCGGGTAATGGTTAGGATTTGTGTTAGTGTTATGGTTAGGATTATGTTTAGGTTTACAGTTATGATTAGGGTAAGCATTAGGGTTAGGGTTAAGTCAGGTTTATGGCAGGGTTAAGGTTAGCGTTAGGCTTCAGGTAAGGTTTAGTATTAGGGTTAATATTAGTGTTAAGTTTAGGTTTATGGTTAGGTTAGAGTTAGGGTTAGGTTTAGTGTTCATGTTAGGGTTAAGGTTAGAGTAAGTGTTAGCTTTAGGTTTATGGTTAGGGTTACAGTTAGGGTTAGTGTTAGGGTTAGAGTTAGGGTTATACTTAGGTTTCGATTTAGTGTTAGGATTAGTGTTAGGTTTAGGGATAGCTTTAGGCATAGGGTTAGGTTTAGAGATATTGTTATGGTTAGGTTTAGAGATAGGATTAGGGTTAGTGTTAAAATTAGGATTAATATTAGTGTTAGGGTTAGTTTTAAGGTTAGGGTTAGGGTTTCCTTTAGAGTTAGGATTAGGGTTACGGTAGGGTTTGTGTTAGGATTACATTTAGGGTTAGTTTTAGGGTTAGGGTTAAGGTTACAGTTAGGGTAAAATTTAGGGTTAGGTTTAGGATTATGGTTAGAGTTAGTGTTAGTGTTAGGATTAGGGTTTAGATTAGTGTAAGGTTTAGCATTAGTGTTTGTGTAGGGTTTAGGGTTAGGGTTATAGTTAGGGTTATGATAAATATTAGGATTAGGGTTATAGTTAGGTTGAGGTTTAGGGTTAGGTTAGGGTTAGGATAATGGTTAGGTTTAGGGTTAGGGTTAGAGATAGTGTTAAGGTTAGGGTTAGGGTTAGGATTAGTTTTAGGATTAAGGTTAGGGTTTAGGTTAAATTAGGGTAAGGATTAGGGTTATGGTTCATGTTAGGGTAAGGGTTATGGTTTGTGTTAGTTTTAGGTTTAGGTTTAGGGTTAGTGTTAGGGTTAGGGTTAGTGTTAGGGACAGGTTTAGTGTTACGGTTAGAGTTAGTGTTAATGTGGGGGTTAGGGGTTGTGTTAGTGTTATGGTTAGGAGTAGGATTATGGTATGTTTAGTATAGGGTTAAGGTTAGAATTAGTATTAGTGTAAAATTAGGGTTAAGGTTAGGGTTAGCTGTACGGTTAGGGTTAGGGTTTGTTTTAGGGTTATGATTGGGGTTATTGTTAGGGTTACGGTTTCGGTTAGGATTAGGGTTAGATTAGGGTTAGATTAGCCTATTGTTAGGAGTAGGATTATGGTATGTGTTAGGCCTAATGTTAGGAGTAGGATTATGGTATGGGTTAAGAGTTAGGTTTGGGTTATGTTATGTTAAGTTTTATGGTTCGTATTAGGGTTACGGTTAGGTTTTCGGTTATGGTTAGTGTTACGGTTAGAATTAGGGTTAAGTTTAGGTTTAGTGTTTGGGTTAAGGTTAGAGTTAGGATTAGGGTTAGTGATAAGGTTACGGTTCAGGTTAGTGTTCAGGTTAGTGTTAGGTTTCGAATTAGGGTGAGGCTTAAGATTAGTGTCAGGATTAGGTTTAGTTTTAGGGTTAGGTTTAGGGTTGGGGTTAGGGTTAAGGTTAGGGTTATGTTAAGGTTAGTATTTGGTTTAGGTTTTGTGTTAGGATTAGGGTTAGGGTTAGGTTTAGTGTTATGCTGAGGTTTAGTGTTAGAGTTAGGTTTGGGTTAGGGGTATGGTTAAGGTTCGTGTTTGGATTAGGGTTAGGGTTATTGTTAAGTTTAGGGTGAGGGTTAGAGTTAGGGTTATGTTTAGTGTTAGTGTTAGATTAGTGTTAGGGTTATGGTTAGTGTTAGTGTTAGGTTTAGGGCTAGGGATAAAGCTATTTTTAGGGTTAGGGTTAGTGTTAGTGACAGTGCTACAGTTAGGGTAAGGATTAGGTTTAGGGTTAGGTTCAAGGTTAGGTTTAGGGTTAGGGTTAGGGTTAAGGGTAGTGTTAAGGTTAAAAATAGGGTTAGGGTTAGTATTAGTGTTTGGGTTAAGTTTAGGTTTAGGGTTAGCATTAGGGTTAGGGATAGTTTAAGGGTTAGTATTATGGTTAATTTTATGGTTACGGTTAGTGTTAAAATTAGGGTTAGGGTTACGGTATGATTAGTTTTAGGGTTGCGGATAGGATTTGGGTTAGGGATAAAGTTTGGTTTAGGGTTAGTGTTACATTAGGGTTAGGGTTAGGGTTTGGTTAGGGTTAGGGTTAGGGTTAGTTTTAGGGTTAGTGTTAGGTTTAGTGTTAGGGTTAGGTTTATGGTTAGGTTTAGGTAGGGTTAGGGTTAGGATTCAGTTTTTTGTTAAAGTTATGGTTATGGTCAGGTTTTGTGTTAGGATTAGGTTTAGGTTTAGCATTATGTTTATGATTAGTGTTTGAGTTAGGGTTAGGTTTATGTTTAGGGTTAGTTTTAGGTTATGGGTAGAATTAGGGTTAGTGTTAGGTTTAATGTTAGGGTTAGGGTTAGGTTAGGGTTAATATTAGGGTTAAATTTTTGGTTTAGTGTTAGTGTTAGGGATAGGATTAGTGTTAGGGTTATATTAGGGTTAGGGTTAGGTTAGGATAAGGGTTACAATTATGGTTCATGTTAGGGTTAGGGTTAGTGTTATTGTTAGTTTTAGGTTTATGGTTAGGATTAGGGTTAGAGGTAGTGTTAGCATTAGGGTTAGGTTTAGCATTAGTGTTTGGGTTAGGGTTACACTTAGTTTTAGTTTTAGTGTTAGGGTTAGGGTTACGATTTGGATTAGGTTTAGGGTTAGGGTGAAGGTTATTGTTAGGTTTAGGGTTAAATTAAGTGTTAGACTTAGGCTTAGTTTTAGGGTTAGGGTTAGGGTAAGGGTAAGGGTTAATGTTAGGGTTAGTGTTATGATTAGTGTTAGGTTTAGGATTAGAGTTCGTGTTAGAGTTAGGGTTATGGTTCAGGTTAGTGTAAGGTATTGTGTTAGAGTTAGGGTTAATGATAGGGTTAGGGTTGGGGTTAGGGTCAGGGTTAGTGTTAGGGTTGGTGTTATGGTTACGGTGAGGGTATGTGATAGGGTTAGGGTTAGGGTTAGTCTTAGGGTTAGGATAAGGATTACTATTAGTGATATGTTTAGAATTATAGTTAGGGTAAGCATTATGGTTAGGGTTAGGTTTACAGTAGAGTTATTGTTAGTGTTAGGGTTAGTGATAGGGTTAGGTTTAGGGTTAGAGTTAGTGATAGGTTAGGGTTAGGGTTAAGGTTAGGGTTATGGTTAGAGTTAGGGTTTGTGTTATGGTGAGGGTTAGGGTTAGATTTAGAGTTAGGTTTAGGGTTAAATTTAGTGTTAGTGTTAGGTTTAGGTTAGGGTTAGGTTAAGGTTTTATGTTTAGTATAGGGTTAAGGTTAGAATTAGTATTAGTGTAAAATTAGGGTTAAGGTTAGG
>NW_027287953.1:0-34864 GCF_047511675.1 Marmota flaviventris
GGTCTCCTGGAAATGGGATCATGTCATCAGCAAACAGTGATATTTGACTTCTGCTTTTCCAATTTGTATCCTTTTAATTTCATTCTGTTGCCTGATTGTCCTGGCTAGAGTTTTGAGAAATATATGTAGTAAAGATAGTGAGAGTGAGTATTCTTTTCTTTTTCCTTATTTTAAAATAAATGCTTTTGGTTTTTCTCAATTCAGTTTGATGTTGACTATGAGTTTGTCATATATAGCCTTTACAATGGTGAAGTAAGTTTCTTCTATCCTTAGTTTCTTCAATGTTTTTAACATGAATTATTGCTATGTTTTATCAAAGGGTCTTTTCTGCATCTATTGAGATGATTCTATAAGTCTGGTTCTTAATTCTATTAAGTGGTGAAGTACCTCTGTTGATTTGCATATGTTGAACCAGCCTTGCATTTGTGGGATGAAGCCCACTTGATCTTGTTGTATTATTTCCCTCATATTTTTTGAATGTAGTTTTCTAATATTTTATTAAGTATTTTTGCATCTATGTTCATCAAGGGTATTGACTTGTAGTTTTCTTTCCTAAATGGGTCTTTGCCTCGTTTTGGTATCAGGTTATACTGACTTTCTAGAATGTGTTTAGGAGTGTTTCTTTCCTTCCAAGTTCCTGGACTAATTTGAGAAAGATTAGGGTTGGTTCTTCTTTAAAGGACAGGTAGAACTTTGTTGAGAATCCATCTAGTCCTGGCCTTTTCTTTGTTGGTAGGTGTTTAATTGCTGTTTAGATTTTCTGTATCTTTCTGTTTAAGTTTGGGCAAGTTGTATGTATTTAGAAATCTGTCAATGTCTTCTAGATTTTGCAGTTTATTGTTGTATAATTTTTCAAATTGATTTCTAATGACCCTCTGGATTTCATAAGTGTCTGTGGTAATATCTCATTTTCATTTCTAATCTTGTTGAAGATTTTCATATCTAATCTCTCTCTTTGGGCTAGTTTGGCTAAGTGTTTATTAATCTCACTTACCATTGAATGAGCCAACTCTGTTGCATTGATCCTATGTATTTTTTTTATTATTCTAAAATTAATTAATTTTGGATCTAATTATTATTAAGTATTTTTGCATCTATGTTCATCAAGGGTATTGGCTTGTAGTTTTCTTTGGAGTTATTTTGTTTTTCTATATCTAAAGTGCTGAGTTGGAGAATCAACTTATTTATTTGGGATCTATATTAAAAACTGATATTTAATTAAATAATGTAAATACATAGCTCTTAAAATCATAAGTACAATCTTATATCTGCAAATGGACACTATTTCTTGGAGTGATATCACCAAGAACACCATATTTTAAACCATGCTCTACAGAGAATTAGTGAACATTGATATCACTAGATGATGAACTGATTAAGAGGAAATCTAACTCAGATACAAAATATAGTGCACACAAAAGTTAAAAAAAAAACATGATAAGTTACTGTGACAAAAGTAGAAATTGGTCTCTGGTTGGGAAAAGATGCCACAGAATATTTAGTATACCTACCTAAAGCTTGGAAATCCAAAAGGCAATCAAAGAAGTGTGAATATCTGAATTAATCTGGGACCCCAGGAGAGGAAGACTAAGACTTTAGCACTTATCTTGCCATTCAGCCAGAGGAGACAGCAAAGATTGTTTTAGTCTTCAAATTGCAATCTAACAATTGGTGGGAGGTGGGGTAAACAAGTTCAATATTCCATTCTCCCAGGACTATAAACAGAATGTTAAGTCCCACTGAAAGTAACTGGTGAAGAAGCCCCAAGAGTACAATTCAGGAAAGCTGGATAAGAATTGTTGATGGCTAAGAATAGTTTTTTTTTCTTTGGGGGTGGGGCTGACTTCTGTATGTTCTGGCACCTGAGACCCATACAGAGTCCCTTCCCCATACAGAGACATCTAGTTTCCTGTGGATAAACTGGTGAACTTGACACTGCCAGCAATGGGGATTGATTTGGAGTCCCATAAACAATAAGAATAACTGAGTCAGCCACAGTGACATACACAGTTTCACATGGAAGCTGAAGCAGGAGGATTAGAGTTGGAAGCCAGTCTGTGCAACTTAGAGAGACCCAGTCTCAAATTATTTTTTTTAAAAAGGACTGAGGCTTGGCCATGAGTTAAGTCTCTAGTACCTATTAATCATCATAATCACAATAATAATAATAACAATTATAAGTACTCTCCATCCCCCTATTTAGCTCAAGAGATAACACAATGGTTATTAAGGGGCACTCTACCACCACACGATTATCCAGAGTAGCCTCTTTGTCCCCAGAGGTCTGAAATTTCTTTCTTCCTCCAGAGTCAGCAGGTTATTACCCAAGTGGCACCCATGAGAGGCACTGTGCCACAAGATGGCTTACCCAAAGCATCATTGTTCCTGTGAGCAGAAGCCCCAGGGTTACAAATCAGGAAAACTGGATAAGAACTGTTGATGGGAATCCCACATAACTAGTTTATTTTTCTTTGGGGTGGTGGTGAATTCTGTATGCTCTGGCACCTGAGACACATACAGAGTCCCTTCCCCATACAGAGACATCCAGGTTCCTTTGGGAGCATAAAGACTCAAACCTCAGCAAGTATGCAGCTGAGGGGTGTGCTTTATTCTCTGCATGCATGGAACATTCTATCCCAATAAGTGCTTAACTAAAGAAACACTTATGTCTTTGTAGATTTCAGAAACCTCTTCTACATCAATAAACAGTGCGTGGTCCACATAGAGAAAGCATTCTTCACCTCAGATAGGGTCAACAGAGAAAAACAGGAAAACAGAAATATCAAGAAAACAAAACAGACCAAATTCATACTACAAATGCTCTGAATCTCACACTTCATTAGCACCACAGTGACCCAAAGTAGTTCAAGACCTGCTTGCTAAACTGAAATGGCTGACTGCCTGCTTAAATAAGATTTAATTAGGACATACAATCTCATAACATAATAGACAAATACACATGGTCCATTAAAAAATCAACACATACCATCAATCAGGAAATCACACTTTAAATCAGAAGAGCTATTCAACTGACCCCAACATCAATGAAAATCCATTTGTGGATATATCTGACAAAAATTTTAAAGTGATTATAATATAAATACTTCACAATTATAAATTATTTTAAAAACTCACAACAACAATAATTATAAACAAACAAACGCAGAGAAGCAATATTAGACAAATTTCAAGGATATAACAGGGAGAAATAATTCATGGGCCAGAAGGAAGTTGTTCAGTTTGCAAGTGCTAAAAGGAAAGCAATGTCAATCATCCAATCTACATCTGTGAAACTACTTTTTAAAAATAAAAATGGCAATTTTTTTTTTTAGTTGAAGGAAAACAAAAATAATCTCTCATGAGTCAATGTGTTCTTAAAGAATGTCTAAAGGGAGTTAGTCAAACAGAAAGTAAAAACATCTTGGATCATTAGGAAGGATAAAAGAATAATATAAGCATATTCTACATTCAAGAGAATGTCTTCATTAATGAAAAAAATGTATTTGGTGATAGAAACAAAAGTTACAGCATTACCTGATAATCAAGATAATGAGAGTTAAAAGTAGAAAAAGTGCCAGGCACAGTGACACACACCTGTAATTTCAGTGGCTCAGGAGGTTGAGGCACAAGGATGGTGAGTTCAAAGCTAGCCTCAGTAATAGGTAGGCAAAAAGCAACTCAGTGAGATCCTGTCTCTAAATAAAATACAAGATAGGGCTCAGGATGTGGCTCAGTGGTTGAGTGCCCCTGAGTTCAATCCCTAGTAGCAAAAAACTAAATAAAATTAGAAAAATAAAGATATGAAGAAAAGTCGTTTCTACACCTTATTAAAAGTGATAGAATTTTGATAGCAAAGGACAAGCCACATAATTTGCATTGTTTTGCTTATTAAATAACTATGAAACTATGCAAAATGTTAAAAGTCATATAAATTTGTCAAATGGAATCTTAAAAAATAACAAACAATAAAATGTGAACTCTATACATGAATAATTACCTTAAATTCAAATGTCTAGACCAATAAAAAAGCAAGAACTTGTCAGAATGAATTTAAAAATGTGACCAATTATGTGCTGTTTACCAGAAATCACTTCAAATTCAATCATAAATTAGGGTGAGTTACTAGAGATAAGATGGATATTATGTAATGTTAAAAGGAATCAAGTCATCAGGAAAACATTACTGGAAAATTCTATGAAATGTTTGAAAAAAATAATCAGATTTTCATAATATTGCCTATAAAATTAAAGACAAAGAAAAATTCAAAACTTATTTTATAAGGATAAAATATGTATACCTTAACAACAAAACCTCATAAAGACAGTACATGAAAAAAGAAAAAGAAAAAAATATATAGAATATTATTTTTCAATGAACTTAGATAAAAAATGAAATGTTAAGAAATCAAAATTCAGCATTGTATGAAATTTTAATAATAAAACATGACCAACAGGGATATATTTCAGGTATATAAAACTGATTCAACATTAAAATAGCAGTTCAGGCAATTTAATATATTAATGTTCTATTGGTGCTGTGGCAAAATACTAAAGTGCATGGAAATTTGCACAGAATAAGTTTACTATCTCATAGCTCTGTCAGAAGTTTGACACCGGTCTTACTGGCTAAACTTAAGGTGTTGCAGGTTTGCATCCATTTCTAGGCTACGGGATATAATCCATTCACTTGCTTTTTATGGTTTCTAGAGGCTGCCTGCATAGCTTAGATAATGACCACCTTCTTCCATGGAAGCCAGCAATAACAGAATAAGTCCTTCTTGTGTGACCTTTCTCTAGCTCTCTTTCTACTTCCTACTTCCACATCTGTTTTAGTCAGCTTTTTCATTGCTATGACTAAAAGAACCCAACCAGAACTTTTGAGGGTTCATTTGGGGGCTCATGGTTTCAGAGGTTTCAACCCATCAATAGCAGGCTCCATTCTTCAGGGTTTGAGATAAAGTAGGATATCATGGCGGAAGAGTGTGATGGAGGGAACCAGCCTACAGGATGATCAGAAAGCAGAGCAAGAGGTCTCAACTTGCCAGATACAAATATATACTCCAAAGCCATGTTCCCATTTCACACCATGTCTAGCCACATCCTACCACTTTAGTTTTTCAATCTGTTAATGCCTACCGGGGGATTAAATCACTGATTGTGTTAAGACTCTCGAAACCCAAACATTTCTCCTCTGAACCTTCTTGTATTGTCTCACAGGTGAGCTTTGGGAGGACACCTCACATCTGAAACATAACATTCTGTCCCTGGCTCCAAGAAGTTCACAACTATTTCATAATGCAAAATACTTTTTGTCCATTTCCAAGAGTCCCCATAGTCTCAACAGTTCCAAGATTGCTCAAAGTTTAAGTCCAAAATCTTCTCTGAGCCTCAAGGGAATCTCACATTGTGAGCGCCTATCAAATTAAAAGTAACGGGACAATTATTCAATATATAAAAGTACACAGTAAACACTTCCATTCACAAAAACCAGGGACATAGATAAAAGGAATGGGACCAAAGCAAAATCGAAATCCATCTGGATATGATGTCCTCTCTAAAGGGCTTCTGTACATCTCCCCTGTACATTATTGGCTGTTGGCTTGTCCCTGCTCAATTAATGCAACTTTCCTAGGAAGATGTCTCACATTACTGATATTTCTTAATCTAAGGGATCTCCACTGCACCTTCAGCTTCTTCCTGAAATCTCCACACCTTGCCTCCTCAAGGAGTGTCCACAGGGACTCCAATGCTGCTGCACTTTAACTGACTTCCAAAGCCTTCCTCTAAAATCTTGGTGGAAACCACCATGGTCCTCTAACTCCAGTATCCTTTATTCTGCAGAAGCAGTACCACGTGGTTGATGCCAAGGTCTGCCTCCATCTTGAGCAATAACCAAGCCTCCAGGAAACCTGGCAGCAGCATTCTCTAAGTGCCTGGGTGTCTGAGCACATTGAAAAAAAAAAAAAAAAACTTCTTATGCCCCCTTTTTCAAGAAGGATTTCCCACTGGACTCTTCTCAAGAGAAGAAGGACTCTTCTCAAGAAAATTTTCACTTTTAATCCCTTGAGCCTGATATGGATGTGATCTTGCCAGCTAATGATATACTCTCAATCCATCTTTCGTATCATCTCAAGCAAAATCTAACAAATATAATTCAGAATAGATGCTATGTCTTAAGATCAACTAATTACCAAACTTAATTCCATCTGCAAACTGAATCCTCCTTTAATGGAAGTAATAGTATCTTTAACAACCGCAACTTTCTTAGCCCCAGTTTTACTCCTGCGTTTCAAGTTCGAGTTTTTCAAAATTTTCTGCTCTGTTTTTGGCTCCTGAATATCATAATAAATTTGGCTAAAAGACACCAGCAATATCCATGAAACTGCCTGAATGCTATGCTGCAAAGTTTCTCACACCAAATTAAAAAGACCATCACTTTTAAATCAGCTTCACAGAAAGTCTCAGGACATGGGCAAAAGGCAGACAACTTCTCAGTCAAAACAAAACACGAATTACCAAACTTAATTCCATCTGCAAAGTGTATCCTCCTTTTATATGTAATAGTATCACAGAGTGAAATAATTATTACATGGACATGGAAAAGGAGAGTGTGTGTGCTTGGGGACATCTTTCTGTTTATCACATGCTCCATATATATGGAGTAAAGAAGGAAAGTCACACGATCTTATCAACTATTAAAAATATCTTGCACAAACTAGTTCCCATTCATGATAAAAACTGTCAGGAAAACAGAAATAAATGGAAATTGCTTCAACTCAATAAATAACTCCTACAAAATACCTAAAGTTAACATTCTAAATGGTGAAAGACTGAAATTTTCCCCATAAGAAGGAAGAGAAGAGTATCTGCTTCCACAACTGTTATTCAACAGCTCACTGCAAATTTTATTCAGTGTAATAAGACAAGAAAAATTAACATTCTTTGAGACTATAAGGAAATAAACTGCTCCTGTTTGTTGCTGAGAGAATTCATAATTATCTTTGGAGAAAATTACAAGGATCTAAAAATGTCTGTTTAGTAACTATTCAAAAAACTACATTTGATAATACTATTGTGCCAAAGAAAAGGAAATGTTTAGAAATAAAATGTGAACAGGATCTATTCAATGGTAATTACTTAATGCTGATGAAAGAAGTAAAAAAAAAAAAAACTAAAACAAATAGAAAGATGTGTTGTGCTCCTAAAGACTTATGGTAGAATATCACTATCCATAAATTCTTACATATATGTATAATTTATAATTTATATTTAAACCATTTATAATTTATACTTATACATTTTTATGCAATTCTTTGAAAAAATTCAGTATTTTTTTCTTTTGAACATAGACAAGCTTATTCTAAAAATATTACATGGAGAGTCAAACATCCTTGCACAGCTATGACAGTCTTGACAGACATTAACAAATGGAAAAATTGCTGCACTGGTTAGCAGGGCTTATTATAATATCTACAATGGTCAATAGAGTGCATTATTGAAAGAGCCATAGACACATGTTTACATATAAACCAAACACGGAACTACAACTGGTTTACCACATATGCGCTCAAGTGATTTTTTGATGAAGTTGCACTCACTAGGTTTAGGATCACCTTGACACTAAATGGTTTTGGAACAATTGGACCTCCATGAAAGAAGGCAGAAAAAAGCTTAATCAAAACTTCACACTTTGTACAAAACTCAACTTAAAAAAATCAATCCCAGAATTAAGATAAAATATTTAACTATAACATTTTTAGAAAAAGTGACTTAGGAGAAAACTCATTGTAATCTAGATTTGTGCAAAATATTTCTAGACTTAACAGGAAAAATAAAATTTTTAAAATAAAATTTTGGTGAATTGTGTCTCATATAACTTAAAAAATATTTGTTTTGTGAAAGATGAAAAATAATAAAATAAAATGGCAAAAAATATTTACAATGTACATATCTGAGAAAGGTTATGCATTTAGAATAAAGAAGCCTCAATTTTTTAAAATAACAATGAGAGCAAACAATTGAATTTCAATGAAGAGTGTATTCTAACTGAAATAAGTTCACAAAGATTTAAAATATTATTAGCTATGAGGAAAATGCAAATTAATATATTTCCATAACAGATCACAAACCTATTAAAATGACTAAAAGTTAAAATAATGTCAACATCAAATAATGCAAAGGATGTAGAGAAAAGTTCAATAATACATTATTGATAAGAATATAAAATGGTAGAGCTACTCAGGAAAACAGTTTGCCTGTGATAAAACTAAGAAAATCATTATCATACATACCAGCCATTGTATCCTAGTGAAAATAGATAAATTAAAATCTGTTCAATAGCTTTCATAACAGTTTTTAAATAACTACAATCTAAAAACAGCAATAAAAAGAGGACACTATTAGTCACACAATGACTTGGATCTCTAGGGAAATGTTTAGTAAAAAAAAAATAGTAATAAAACAGCTGAGCCAAACACTTTTACATAGTATATGATTCCAATTACATCCTTTTAGATGTCATGGATTTTTAAAAAATGGAGAAGAGATCATTGTTTTGCAGAGGTTGAATATGGAAGTGGAATGGAGATAGGTTTGTGTGCAACAGTGAACATATAAGATACTTGTGATGGAAATCTTCTATATTTTTTCAGTGGTAGTTATACAATCAAAGTAAAATTTACATTAAAATTCAGATAAAAATTGGCTTATTCAAATAACTAGGGCTAGGGATGTAGCTCAGAGGTACAGAATGAGGGCCCTGGGTTCAATCTCCAATACCAATACAAACTAGTGTGGGTTGGAAGGGACTAAGAACACTCACGTGTGTGAATTGCACTAAAAAGGGAGAATGAAGTGAGATTTCAGAACCTGGTAGAAGATAAATCATGGTATTGTTTATGGTTATGGATTTGAATTTAGGTGGAAATGCATTGTAAGATTATAAGGTAAAAACTTATATCATTTTGTTTACAACTTAATTAAATCATTCATGGTTTGGGGGGAGGAGAACAGGAGAAGAAGAAGACAGTGGGGGATATAGTTATGATAAAATTTTGGATGTTGTGAAAGTTAACAATAGCCTACATGAAATGATAATAAAATGATAATAGTATATGGATTGGATTAATCCATATATTGGATTAATCATATATATATATATATATATATATATATATATAGAGAGAGAGAGAGAGAGAGAGAGAGAGAGAGAGAGAGAGAGAGCTGTCTTGTTAATGTATTTGAATGTACATAAGGAAATCTTTTATAAAATATTCCTTGGATAACTAGATTTAGTAATATGATAAATAATGGTGACATTAATTAATTTGAAAAAGGAAAACTGAATTGGTATAACTAATTCATTCTTGAATAGATAATATATTTATGTACATGTACTCAAAATTGATGACTGATCAATCTTCCCTTGTCTTATTTTCCATTGGATTTTTAATTATCATGGGTCAAATATTAATTTGTAGTAAATATTAAACTATTGGTTCAGATATAATATTAATATTTATTAGCCATAATTAAATCTAATGATGTTTTTTAAAGCCTGACATAAAATTCTCAATTCCCTTGGGGCTGGGAATGTGGCTCAAGTGGTAGCATGCTTGCCTGGCAGGCATGTGGCCGGAGTTCGATCCTCAGCACCACATACAAACAAAGATGTTGTGTCTGCCGAAAACTAAAAAATAAATATTAAAATTCTCTCTCTCTCTCTTTAAAAAAATACCATTAAAAAATTCTCAATTCTCTCATAATATAATTACACATTTAAGTTATATGTAAATTCATATAATTTATGAATCTAGAAATGATATCTAGAGACAGTCCTGAAAATGACCAACTGTTTGTCTCATTTGTTATTCTAATAATTATCTAGAGAGCAACTGCTAATGCTGGCTTTACAGTGTTAAGTATTTAAAGATGCTTTCTTCCTCAAAGATTTCACTATTTGAAATGCAATGATTATAATTAGTTATGAGTCAATATCTCTAAACTTGTACAGATAAAATAGACACCTAATATACACTTCTACCTTTTAGCACAAACACTGTAAGACAGAAACTAGAAAACATAACTACAAAAGCAAGACTGAAACATTAATGAAAATCAATGACAAAAGTTATGTCAATAATAAAAATAAGCAAAAAATAATTAATAGCTACTTAAAAAATAAAACCTGCTACATTAAAACTTTCTTGGCCAGAAAATATGTTTAAAATATTAAAAACAGTGACAAATTTCAGTGCATGAGAAGTCTATCAAGGTATTTTGGGGAAATTAGAAATCAAATAAGTAAATTATATAGTACAGAAAAAGAAATTGTAGAATTTTCCATAGTTAAAATAACCTTCTAAAATTCTAAGATATCTCAAATTTAAAGTGAAGCTGATCAGAGACTACAGGTAGACATTGTATTGATTCTATTCTCTACCTTTGTGCAGACATGATTAAGGTACATTGTGCCATGGCCACTGGCAGAATACATTTGCACATAAACTAACAAAATTAAAATGTGAATGTGTTCATCTTCCATGGCATCTAGCAAAATGTCATCACTAGTTCTGAAATCTCAGATATTAGTTACTTAATAGACAGTGACCTCCATCAGGTTGTAAAATCATTCATACTCATGAAATAAATTACTTTTATCATTTAATTTTAAATATTCTTCTCAATATGTTCCTTCTATGCATATATTCAAATTAAGCAAAGAAAAAAAAACATTTTCAATTGTAGATTTCCCCCCTATTTTACTAGTTGACGACTTGGTTTTTTTTTTCTATTTTAATAACTGAAACCATTAAACTGGTCTTAACATATAAAACACATCAGTAATAGGTTATTGGATTTCATTGAACCTTCAGGCAAAAGATATAATAGCCTTCTGCCTCAGTTTTCTAATTTCAGCTCTTGAAATAATAACACATGCTACATAAACATAATACCAGATTTAATTTTAAGTCTCTAATCAGCGATATGTCTGAAGAGGGAATTTATTTTCTATGACTACATCTACATCACAATATACTACAAAGAAAATTTGATATATTTGAGCTATTGTATCAATCACTGATTATTTCCATATCTTGAATGAGGTAATTTACATAGCTGCAAAATATTTGTGAATATTAATTGTGGTACAAGATTCTAAAATTGTAATGAATCTCTAATTTTTATCCAGTGCTAATAAATAAACAAATTCATACATAAAATTACAGCAATATTAAGCAATGGTTTGGAGATTGTAACATTTTTAATATTTTAAATAAGTGCCTTTTTATATTTACCTTATCCCAAATTAGCTTTTACCTATATTACTGAGATAAATCTTGAATCACTTCTAAGCATACTGGCATTTTACATGCAACATGATTCAAGAATGTTCCTAGTAATAGAAATAAAAGTAAAATTTCTCATCTAAACTACATAATAAAGAAGGAAAAAATGGAACACCTGATATTCAAGAGCTGATCAGGTACTTCAACTAGATATTGACACTCTGCCAATGTCTACCTGTGAAGGTAATTTCACAGAGCATCAATATCTGCGAAGACCATTTATGACCATGCTAGATCAGATGAAAACTAGATAAGCATTTTCTGAAACACAAAATAGCAGACATCTCTCATAGATAATATGAATGAATAAAATTTTAATTAAGTATAGTTTAGTTTCTATATACCTTCAACAAAAAGTCAATACTTTTTATATTCACTTACATTTGGATATAAATCTTGACACATATTTTTATTTAGTCACACAAAAATGACTTATTTAATTCTTTCATATGATAATTTATCTGTTTTCCAGTATTATAAAGAAATATTTAAAATAGTCTTTGTAAGTTAGAAGCTTATTGAGCTCAAAAATCATGCGTAATTTGTATGCATAGTCAGCTGGGGAATGCTTTCATTGGTGTAGAACAAGTTGTAACTGAACACTTGAACTTATTCTTAGAGAAACATGAACTGGTTGATTCAATAACCCACTTAATGGCAAATGCATAAAAGACAACTACATAAAAGTACATGAACAAATACGAAATTGCATAATATAATTTATTGACATAAAGTGGAAGAAAATAATTAGGGGAGGAAACTATGAAAATAGTTTTTGGCCAAAAAGAAAAGAAAAAGAAAAACAGAAAAAAATATATGGAATATAATATGATAACTTCAGAACACTGAATACACATACCTAACTGATCCACATCACTGGTTCATTTTATTTTCAAGAAAAGTCTTATATCATTTATGTTGCTTAAAATTTAGATTAGTAATTTCAAATCACTAGCTAGACTTGATAAAAATATCAAGTTATAAATATGAGGAAGAAAATATTGACCTATTGTGATCCATAAGGATATTTAAAGTAAATATTTAATCCAAAGAATTATGTAAGAAAAGCAATAGACAGGTGAATGATTAGAGGCAATGCTAAAAATTTATTGGGTGTTTTAGTTTAATTTCTTCCTCAATTAATAAAAGTATAGATGAATAAAAAGGACATTAAAATAAAAAAAGTTAAACTCATAATACAAATAAAGGAATGGTTTATTAACACAGTTGTTATGAAAGCCCACAGTAATGACAGTTTGTTTCATGTGATTCTCATTTCCTAAACAGCCTATAGTTTTAGAAATATATATATATATATATATATATATATATATATATATATATATATATATATATATATATATAACAGACCATTTACTGCTAGAAAACAAAGTGCAATATTTGTGCTCTGCCTTAAGCAGTTATTTTTGCTCTGACCTCATACTGAAATAATAATAAAAGTAAACACATATAACACAAACACATACAAACGCAAACTGATGCAAATATATATGCATATTTATTTATACCTTTCATGGATAAGGGAATGCTGCTACTTATACCCCAGGCTTCAATAACAAAGCAAAATATGCAAATTGTGAAGAATGTTTTTCATCCTTAGGGATTATCCTCAGTGAAATATATAAGGTATCCTTACTGCTTTTTAATTTTAGTATAAAATTGTAGCAGTTTTGTAATCAAACATGTTTTCATGTTTTTTAAACTACATTGTTTACATTTCAAAAATTGCAGTGCTAACTTCTGTATTTCCATTTCTCCAGCAAACAATGCTAGTTAAGTTAATTTTATTCCTGTTGTGAAAATGGCCCATATTTGAAATCATCACATGCAATACAATAACAGAGCATTATATAAAGACCAGTCAAGAAATCACATGGTTGAAGGCAATCAATAATATTCTAAAGGTGATTTTTTTGACATGAAAAAATACATTTTCCTAATTTTAATTTTTTTAAAATTTGTATTTCAACTGATATAATGGAAAAGCTGAAATTTTAAAATAGGACTTTAAATTTATAGCTAGTATCCTACATGTAGCTATTTTTTATCTAATGCTCAAAATTGATAATAGGTATATTATTTATGTTTTGTTTTTTTGGTACTAGGGATTGAACCCAGGGGCACTATATTTATGTTATTAAGTGAGGAATTTCCAGATTACTTCTAAGTTCATAATGTTGAAACTAAGGGAGAAATTAATAATACCTGTAAACCCTATGTCATTGTTTTGGTAATTTTCATATTTTTCCCTATGCACATCTTGTTCTGTGATACCTAAGAAATGTCTGTACCTTCTTCTTAGTTCTAATAATATTTGTCTTGGCAAGGTCTAATCTAATGGGATTAAAATATGAAAATCCTGAAAACACTTTATTCATCAACCACAAACTCTATCCTCTGCCCACAGGAAAGTAATTAATAGCTCAGGTCACCCTTTCTTCTTCTCAATATCCTGCAGATTCAACTATTGGCTGCAGGAGCCCAGCTCTTTCAATTGCCTCTGAAATGAACACACAATTCATAGTCCACAACCTACCATAGACAGGCACACCACTGAAATTTGTCAAAGCAGAGAAAAGGGAGAAAGGAAGGTGACCAATTTTTAATGTTAATTGAACATTGAATTTAATATGGAATAAAAATCTCTTAAAATATTTAATCAATTTTTGTTGTTTTAGGTCCTAATGTTTGTTAGCCTTCTGAGTGGTGAGGGATAACAGTGCAGCCTGGGCTACTGATGGGGCATTCCACGGTTTTGTTCATGGAGTAGAGAAAGAAAGTTGTTATATTTATTTATAATATGTTTGTCCTACAGACTTAACTGGTAGAGACTGTGTAATAATTCATTTTTACGGGCATTAGACATTTCAAGCTATCTTAGAGCTTCAAACTTACCCTATCTAAACTACTTAATATATAACTTTTCTTATGGTCCAGAAATGTCAATACATTTTAATTTTCTAATTTCTCTGTATAAATTTTTACCCTTCTACTAACCTATAGTACTTTTAATTTTCATGTTTGTAAGTAAGCAGCACCAAAATTATCTGTAATGCCACAAATTTGTACTTATCCATCTAGCAGTCATGTTACTCTTAATAAGAAATGGAAAAATTGATATATTAGACCATTGTATGTTATATAGTTTAAAAATCACTCTAAGGTATAATGTATTACAATATAGATTTTATACACATTTAAATAAGTTACATTACTTTTACATCTGTTCAGTTATAATTATATCCATATGTCACTCAGGGATTATTGAATTACTAATGATTATTTTATAAAAATAGTCATTACTAATTATTGGTAATTTATAATTAGTAAATTACTAATTTATTTTGATAAAATAAAAGAGGCACCATTTAGATGGTAGAGTCCAGCATATATTTAGATTTTGGTTCTAAATAAGTCACCCACTATGAGATGTACTTATGACATCTGTATGTGCTTGAGTCACCTATTGGCCCTCTAGATCACTATTCATCCTTTTGCATAGTCTTCCCTTCCCCCAAGAAAGTAATTCTAAAAATAGATCTTGAAATTGGTTGTTTATTTTTTGAAGGAACTTAGCAATGGGCTCTAAAAAGAGAGAAAACAAAAAAGAAATATAAAAAATCTTCCCCTAACTACAGGTGAACAATCTACCCACAGCCTGGTAAGCAGGAAGCTTCTCCTATCAGATCTCAAAAGTCAGTTGTACCCATGTCTTCTCAACTTTAGTATTAGAGACATCATGGTGGTAGAATGAAATTGGCTGGGGTGGAAGTATTTACACAATTAAAATAAAACATAATATAAATAATAAAAACACTGCAATATCAGGATTTTTTTCCACCTCAGGGAGCCGTTCTACAGTGCATAAAATGGAACTTGGCAAAACTACTCATTGGCAGATAGATATATACTCTTTCTTAAGCATAAAGGGCACTTCTCAATGTTCATACTCACATTTCCCTGGGTTTATTTTCCTAGACTATAGATCTTCTGATGTCATCACTATTGCAAACGTGACACATGATGCCATATGTTAATATAAAGGAATGTGAAATCGAAATCTAAATGCAATAAGCTGATTTTATAAGGATTTTCATCACCTACAAGTAGTTAGTTTGGTAGAATTGTTGAATGACTCAAAGAAGGCTCAATTTGCTCTCTATCATTAACATTTTAAGGGTTGAAATATTTGTAGAATGCAGCATCACCATATCATAAAAACAAAACCAATATTTGATTGGAATTTTTCTGTTGTTAAAAACACACAGGTCCAAGAAACAGTGGATGTCATTGGACTGGATGTAGTTACCAATGGTCCATCTCACCAGTGCAAATAATTATCTACTTTAAGAAATTTGATTCTTATCCTCATACTCTGGGACTCTGTGGATTTGGAATTTCTGGGATCCAAGGGCGAAAATGCTTCAACCAGGGGATCCAGTGAATCAGAAGTGAAAATGGCCTTCTGTCCATTTTAGGCATCTCATGTGCCAAGTCAATGTATGCACAAAATAATAAGATGGTTGAGATAAGAGTAAAAATAATAGGAGGAAAATATAATTTCCTACCATAGCACTCTGTTTTTTTTTTTATATCATGTTACTTAAATGTGTACAGTAATTGAATATTCAATATGCATGGAAATTAAAGCTTAAATTGGTTAAAGAATATGCCCCTTGACACTGTTAATATTTGATTTTATGGTAGATTGTGTTGGAGTAAATGTGATGCTTCTTTTTTCAATTTAGTTCCCCATCTACAACTGTAATCAAGTATTTTCTTGAAATGCAAATCAAAACTACTCTAAGATTTCATGTCTCTCCAGTCAGAATGGCAGTTACCAAGAATGCAAGCAACAATAAATGTTGGCGAGGATGTGGGGGAAAGGCACACTCTTACATTGCTGGTGGGACTGCAAATTGGTGCAACCAATCTGGAAAGCAGTATGGAGATTCCTTAGAAAGCTTGGAATGGAACCACCATTTGACCCAACTATCTCACTCCTTGGTCTATACCCAAAGGACTTGAAAACAGCATACTACAGGGACACAGCCACATCAATGTTTAATAGCAGCACAATTCACAATAGGTAAGCTACGGAACCAATCTAGATGCCCTTCAATAGATGAATGGATAAAAAAAATCTGGCATATATACACAATGGAATATTATTCAACATTAAAAGAGAATAAAATCATGGTATTTGCAGGTAAAGGGATGGAGTTGGAGCATATCATGCTAAGCAAAATAAGCCAATCCTAAAAAAACAAAGGCCAAATGTTCTCTCTGATAAGTGGATGCTGACCCATCCACTGGAGACACTGGATAAATGGAGGAATTTAGGATTGAGCAAGGAGGAACCAGGGAGGGGAGGGGTCATGAGGGTAGGAAAGATGGTAGAATGATATAATACCCTAGATACATGTATGATTGCATGAGTGGTGTGATTCTACATTGTATACAATCAGAGAAGAAAAATATTGTGCTCCATTTGTGTACTATGAATTGAAGAGCATTCTGCCATCATGTATAACTGATTAGAACAAATTTTTTAAAAAGAATGTGTAAAAATAATGGAACCACTGCTCTTTTTCTAATTTTCAAGTGAAATTTTACTAATTTTATTAATTGACTATAATCTAGGGACAAAAAAACACACTAACAAATAAAAACCTGATTTTTTTAGTAGAACATTAACAAATTCTAGCTATGGCCTTTCTACTTTCTGAGACAATGGCACATATTTTGAAATATGGATACACTACATTAAATGACATTTATAGATCAAACTATGCTAAAATTATAAAAGAATGCTGCTTAGTTCTTATACACCTGTTTCTGTGTCATAGCATTAGGATTAATGGTGAGGAATGAATTGTGGCCTTATTACATCTATTGTTAACCTGTGGTTCACTGCAACCTAAGCAATCCCTTCCAGTAGCAAGTGCATAATAAAGGTAAAAATAAATAAAGCTTTTCTCAGAGAACTCTCATCTGTTCCTTTCTCACCAGAGTTTTCCTTATCATGCAAGCTTAAAAACTCAATCCTCTATTTTTTAATTATTATAATTATTAAAGTAGCATGCAATTCTGTGAGCTATTTCATTAGCACATAGAAGTGAGGTTCTGACCATCTTGTTACTAGAGGTCTCATGTCACTGTGAATATTGTTGTCTTGGCCCTGAAATAGATTTGTTAGTTAAAAATCTACTTCCTTCCTCATTAATATAAATTATTTAGAGTACATATGTTTATTTAAAGATGTATCCTTTTTTTGCTACAGAATTATTTGTAGAGAGGATTTATGATATTATAGAAATGAGCTATATTTAGCTTAATACTGTTTAGTTGTTCTTAATAAACTCTTTAGTTTTTCATTTATGACATAAAATTAAACCAAGTTACATTTTCTCTCTTAGGTTGATAGATTACTTGATTACATACAGTACTTGTATAAAATTCATTTTCATATAACTAAGAAGATATCATCTAACAGACCAAAAAACCAAGAAAAGCTGTGAGAATTAGATTGATTTCTTTGCATAAGTATCCCATAAGACGTTTGTTGGGTTTTAGAATTTCAATGGCAAGGAACAGCAAATACCACATAGAATGTCCTGTTTCTGAGTGTGACTGAGGAATTACAAAGCTTTAACAGAAAGATAACTGAGCAGAGAGAAGACTGTTGGCATGAAGACTAAAGAAGACATTATACCAACAACTTACACTGGATTGAGGAGTCCAAAACATAAGTGGAATGTGGTCTTGTTTAACACTATCTGACCATCATATGGATGTTATACTGCTTTCACTTAAGAAACATTTTCAGAAGTACTAAGTTACTTACCCAAAGTAAAAGACTAGTATCAAAGACATGATCTGAATTCAAGTCTTCCTTAGCCACTAGAGGATACTGAGGTGAAAGAAAAGATTAATAAAAAGCCTACCAGATAGCACTGCTTTGACTTAGTGCATTGTTCTCAGCTTTGGTAAACATTTACATGAGAGACAATAAAGCCGAACAGGGCTCTGGCCTTTTCTTGCTTATACGTTTGAGAGTAATAGCTTGAGGAATAAAACCCTCAGGAATTCAAAAAAAGTGGCAGCAAATCTCCCTAACAGGCTGACTCAAGAGGTGCTTTCCTTTGTAATAAACATCTCTCTTTCCTGAAGCATTAGAACTTGTTCCTTGTGGCAGAGCAGCTTCATAAGAACTGAGGTTATGAAATTGCCACTGATCTCTCTCCAAGATAGGAGCATGAAGGTAGTCAAATTTTATAACTCTTGCATTATAAATTAGAGAATAGAAATAGAAACTGTCCAAAATGTACTTTGATGATGCATTCACACATTTTTTTATTATCACCTCCTATTTGAATTTACAAAAGGAAAAATCTTCAAGGAATATAAAGAAGCCTTTATTTGTAAAAGTTGAACTGAGTTTCTTTTTAATAATTTGCATTTCAAAAATAAATATAAATTATATCAACATGCTATTACGTAAATATATTGTATTATTGTTAAGCTGGATAAGGAAGCAGTTTTAAAATAGATACATGTTTATTTAAACATGCACAGGATTTAAAAGGAACTACAGTCATTTTCCAACTTAATCCAGGGAGTATTTTATAGGGAACTTAGAACAAAAATTGACAGCCAAGTAAAAGTTTTATATTAGGACTTTATACTATTTATAATATATAAATAATAATCAGAGTTTTGCTTTATGGTTGCTTTATAAATTTTAGAATGTATTATTCATAAAATTGAGAGTTTAACATTTAAATAATTTGGAATGTTACATAGTTTTCCTTCTAAAGATAGAGCATAAAGCTCCATTTAATGTCAAAGAGAATTTTGTAATTTATAATTTTCCCATGAAATTAAGAATCATAATATCTAACAGTCACAGAGAACATACTTATGTCATTTATTATATTATCCACAAGTCAAACTTCTGACACAGGAGATCTTAAAGTTCCTTAGGAAGAATAATGCCCCCTCACCCCAAAAACCACCAGACATTAATCCTTGGAACCATCAATATGTAGCTTTATGTGGCATAGTGAAATTAAGATTGCAAGCAGATGAAAATGAATTTGTTGATCAGCTGCCATTAAAATAAGATTTTCCAGAATTATCCACTTGGGCATATCCTTATTACAGTGGTCCTTAATAGGAAGGGGAGGTTTGAGAGAAAGATGTTTTTTTAGTGTGAGAAAGTCCTAACCAACTATCCCTGACCTCAGAACTGAGAATGTGGCCCACCTCTAGAGATCAAAAAAGGCAAGGAAAAAGACTTTATCTTACAATCTCCCTGAAGGAACAAAGCCCTGAAGCGACCTTTTTCTTCTAGTGAGTAAGCCACATGCTAGATAACAGAACTGTATTAAATTCTCGTTCTTATAAACAACTCAGTTTGCTGTAATTTGTTATCAATGCAATAGAAAACAACTCATTTAGGAAGTGGTGAGGCTGCTAATCCAATATGGACAAATTGAATTCTAATTCCTGTTCTTAATCACTGTAGGGCAGTGACAATACTTGAATAAACATCAAATCAATAAATAACTGAATGATACTTGAAATTTATATAATATAAAAAATACTGGGCCATGCTGTGCTTTTAATTGCTTGTGTGGAATTTTGGTGGACTGAATTTCATGGCTACTTCTGTATCTTCACCTATATGGCAATTGTATACATGCAGATTTGAAATACATATAAATTACAATAGATAATTTTTCACTAGATGAACACTGGCTAAGAAAAACTAGTCATAAAAATAAGTTATTGTTAGGTAGGTTAATCAGGCATGAGCAGGACAAGGGAAGGCAGTGATGCACAAGAATATCAGACATGTATTCAGAAAATCCAGGAGTCACAAAACTGAGATCACAAAATGTCCTATACAGACAAGCTTCTGTAGCAGACAGAAGCTTCTCTAGCAGACAAGCTTCTGGAGAATGGGAGTTTGAAAGTCTGATTAAGGGAGTATAAAAAATTCAGGTAAGAACAAGGGTACCAAAACCCATAGACACTCCAAATTTGTCAGGGTCACAGTGGCCTACTGAGGTGACCCATTCAGTCGGTCCTGAGTGTTTGTACCCTCTATATTTCCTAGTAACATCTTTCTTATTACTCCGTGCTTCTCATTAGAATTCCCTCCAATGAGAAGGCAAGACTAGGTGACTGATTTCAGCTCTGCTGGTGGTGGGGGATCTCCTCATCTGCAAATTAATCACTTTTATTACAGAAACTTCACCATGAATCTTTTCTGGCAATAATAGAATCCTCCTATTTTAGAGTATTGGACAACACTTGAAATAGCATTCTGTTGTCAAAAGAGAAGGCATAAAATAATAGAGCAATAGACTTGATTATAGAATAATTAGGTCTTTCTAGTTACTGTGTCTAAAATTTAATCACATTTTTTTAAATTTTCAAATAAAAAACCAGAGTCCACAATGCTTTCTAATCTAATTCATTTGTTTTCTCCCTTTGATTCTGTGTGTCAACCCACTCAAAACTTGGCAAACCAAGGGTTAAATTTAGTTGATATTTTTGTGCTTTAAATCATTGAATAAATTTAGAACATATTAGCACTAAAGATAATAATTTGTCTAAGTTTTCAAAACCGTAGATTATTTTAGTCCTTTTGGATAGATTTTTTTTTCCTCATCAAATTTCAAATGACATTTCATAAAAGATGAAAACATTAATGCAAATTAACATAGCTATATCTTTTTCTTGAGGAAATATTAATGCACTGAAGATGACAGAAACAATACATTCAGAAAATGTAAAATATGTATACTTAAATATCTAATATATGTTTTAATAATTAATGTTTTAATAATTCAGATATAAGTTTTTTAAAATTATTTTTAAAAATTTATATATCAGAACAGAATGCATTACAATTCTTATTACAGATATAGAGCATTTTTCATATCTCTGGTTGTATAAAAGTACATTCACACCAATTCATGTCTTCATACATGTACTTTGGATAATAATGTCCATCACATTCCACCATTCTTGCTAACCCCCTTCCCCCTCTCTCCCCTCCCAACTCTCTACCCTATCAAGATTTCATCTATTCCTCCCCATGCTCCCCCTCCTTACCCCACTTTAAATTAGCTTCCTTATATCAGAGAAAACATTCAGCATTTGGTTTTTTGGGATTGGCTAACTTCACTTAGCATTATCTTCTCCAACTCAACCCATTTACCTGCAAATGCCATGATTTTATTTTCTTTAATTGCTGAGTAATATTCCATTGTGTATATATACCACATTTTCTTTGTCCATTCATCTACCGAAAGGCATCTAATTTGATTCCACAGTTTAACTATTGTGAATTGCGCTGCTATAAACATTGATGTGGCTGTGTCCCTGCCTTTGGGTATAGACCGAGGAGTGGGATACCTAGGTAAAATGATGGCTCCATTTTCAGTTTTCGAAGAAATCTCCATACTGCTTTCCATCTTGACTGCACCAATTTGCAGTCCCACCAGCAGTGTATTGGTGTACCTTTTTCCCCACATCCTCGCTAACACTTATTGTTGTTTGTCTTCATCATAGCTGCCATTCTGATTGTAATGAGAATGAAATCTTACAGTAGTTTTGACTTGCATTTCTCTAATTGCTAGCAATGATGAACTTATTTTTGTATATTTATTGATTGATTGTATATCATCTTTGTTCAAGTCCTTGGCCTATGTATTTATTTATTTATTTACTTTAAAATTTGTTTTAATTAGCTACACATGACAGTACAATGACCTTTTCATATCACATATTTGAATCAGATGGGATATAATATCTAATTTTTCTGATTATACAGGTTGCAGAATCACATTGATTATGAATTCACATATATACACACAGTAATAATGTCCCATTTATTGATTGGGTTATTTTTTTTTTTGATGCTTAGTTTTTTTTTGAGTTTTTATATACCCTATAGATTAATTCTCTATCTGATGTTTGAGGGGTAAAGATTTGCTCCCAATATGTAGGCTCTCTATGCACCTCCCATATTGTTTCTTTGGCTGAAAAGAAACATTTTAGTTTGAGTCCATCCCATTTAATGATTCTTGATTTTAATTCTTGTGCCAAAATAGTCTTATTAAGGAAGTTGGGGCCTAATCCCACATGATGGGGATTAGGGCCTACTTTTTCTTCTATTAGACTCAGGGTCTCTGGTTTTATTCCTAGGTCATTGATCCATTTTGAGTTGAGTTTTATGAATGGTGAGAGAGAGGGGTTTAATTTCATTTTGTTGCATATGGATTTCCAGTTTTGCCAGCAAAATTTGTTGAAGAGGCTATCTTTTCTCCAATGCATGTTTTTGGTGCCTTTGTTTAATATAAAATAATTATAATTTTGTGGGTTAGTCTCAGTGTCCTCTATTCTGTACCTTTGATCTACCAGTCTGTTTTGATGCCAATATCCTGCTGTTTTTGATACTGTTGCTCTGTAGTATAGTTTAAGGTCTGGTATAGTGATGCCACCTGCTTCACTCTTCCTCCTAAGAATTGCTTTAGTTATTTTGGGTCTCTTATTTTTCCAGATAAATTTCATGACTGATTTTTCTATTTCTATTAGGAATGTCATTGGGATTTTGATAAGAATTGCATTAAATCTGTATAGTGCTTTTGGTAGTATGGTCATTTTGATAATATTAATTCTGCCTATCCAAGAGCAAGGTAGATCTTTCCATCTTCTAAGGTCTTATTTGATTTCTTTCTTTAGGGTTCTGCAATTTTCATTATATAGATCTTTCATCTCTTTGATTAAATTGATTCCTAAGTATTTTATTTTATTTTGAGGCTATTGTAAATGGGGTAGTTTTCCTCATTTCCCTTTCTGAGGATTTGTCACTGATATACAGAAGTGCATTTGATTTATGGGTGTTGATTTTTGTATCCTGCTAGTTTGCTGAAATCATTTACTAGTTCTAGAAGTTCTCTGGTTGAATTTTTTGGGTCTTCTGGGTATAGAATTTTATTTTCAGCAAATAGTGCCAATTTGAGTTCTTTTTTTTCCCTAAGAGTATATCTTTAATTTCTTTTATCTGTCTAATTGCTCTGACCAGTGTTTCAAGAGCTATGTTAAATAGAAGTGCTGGAAAGAGGGCATCCCTCTCATGTTCCAGATTTTAGAGGGAATGCCCTCAATTTTTCTCAATTTAGAATAATCTTGGCCTGGAGCTTAGCATAGATAGCCTTTATGATGTTGATATATGTTCCTGTTATCTCTAATTTTTCTAGTGTTTTGAATGTGAAGGGGTGCTGTATTTTGTCAAATGCTTTTTTCTGTGTCTATTGAGATGATCATATGATTTTTATCTTTAAGTCTATTGAGATGTGATGAATTACATTTATTGATTTCCGTATGTTGAACTGACCTTGCTTCCCTGGGATGAATCCCACTTGGTGAAAGATCTTTTTTGATGCTTTTGTATTTGAATTGCAGAATTTTATTGAGAATTTTTGCATCTGTGTTCATTAGATATATTGGTCTGAAGTTTTTTTTTTATTGTTGTGTTTTTGCCTGGTTTTGAAATCAGGGTGATATTGGCTCAGAGAATGAATTTGGAAGTGCTGCCTCTTTTTCTATTTTCTAAAATAAATTGAAGAATATTGGTATTAGTTCTTCTTTAAAGGTCTTGTAGATCTCAGCTGTGTATCCATCCACTCCTGGGTTTTTCTTTGTTGGTAGAGTTCTGATATTATATTCTATTTTGTTGCTTGAAATTGACCTGTTTTTTGTATATCATCCTGATTCAATTTGGGCAAATTATATAACTCTAGAAGTTTGTCAATGCCTTCAATATTTTCTATTTTATTTGGAGTTCAAATTTTCAAAATAATTTCTAGTTATCTTCTATATTTCTGTAGTGTCTGTCATGATATTTCCCTTTTCATCACACATGTTAGTAATTTGAATTTTCTCTCTCTTCCTCTTCATTAGCATGGCTAAGCGTCTGTCATTTTACTTACTTTTTCAAAGAACCAGCTTTTTGTTCTGTCAATTGTTTCAATTATTTCTTTTGTTTCAATTTCATTTATTTCAGCTCTGACTTTAATTATTTCCTGTCTTCTACTGCATTTGGTGTTGATTGACATGTAAGGTTAAATAAGACTTAAATCTCAAATCTTTAATAGTGAATGCTTTTCATAGATGTTAGATTGTTTTAAGAATTTGATAGACATGAATTGGTATGAACATACTTTATATACAAACAGAAGTATGAAAAATTGTGTTCTATATGTGTAATAGGAATTGTGATGCATTCCACGTCATGTATTTATAGAATAAAATAAATTTTTAAAAAAGAATTTGATAGAAAATAACTGATACTGGGATAATAAGCCAAAATAAAGTGATAGTTTCTTAATTTTTAAGCATTTTGGTTACAATTTCTAAGAAATTAATCTTAAAATGAAATTTTGTCTTGAGATTTTTATTAGAACTTAGTCATTTTGTTTAGAATAGCATTTATGTACAGTTACCTTCACAGTCAGAAGTGTCATTAGGCTGTTAAACAGAATATCTTTTAGATCTTTCTCTGCTTTATCTTTCAGAAGTATGTGGTGATAATATTTTAATGCTGTCTTTTTAAAATAATTTTTTTCACTTTCTTCTGTGATACACACTTTCTTGTATTTGTCAGGTCACACTTTCCTAACATGGTGACTGTTAAAATCTGTACCTAGATTTAAACTGTTATTCTTGTTCAGGTTCTCCTCGTCTCATTTAATATCAATGCTCTCACCTAAAACTGACACCAAGGGAGCATTTGGCAATAGGTATAGATATTTTTGGTCATTGTTATATGTGATGATGGTTTTGATGGAGCAAGGAGTAGGTTGATTCTATCTGTGTCTAATATTAGAGGTCAATGATGCTCCTAAACTCTTGTAATGAACATGACAACCTCTCCCTCAGGAAAAGAATTATCCATAGCAAAATTCCAACAGTCCTGAGTTTGGGAAACCCTAGTGCCCTGGTCCATAAATTCTTGTAGGCAATCTTATTTTCTTACAAAATTGAATTATAGCCCCTTTTCTGAGCTTATGCGAATTCTACAATATCTGTTTTTTTGAGCCCAAGCCAAAGCATATACATGTCTATTAATATTGTCAATTGAGTTTCACAAACTCTTCATGGCCAATATAAATGTGTAAGCATCATGTGTCTTTCTTTTCCAAATAGACTTCTCTAAATACCCTAATTTATAATACCCTGCCTTCATTAAGAAGTCAGATATTCAAATTCACTAAATTATCCTTAAAAGGAGTTTTTCATTCAAGAAATACAGTTTACTTTATCTCCTAAAGTTTTTACTATGTAAAAATTTTGTGGATGGAACAGGAACAGATGTTGGTGGAACAGGTTCCCTTTTGAGTATCCAGGGGAGAATGTGGTTCTTTGACTTTCCCAGCATGAATTCTGTACTCATTCCTTGGTCCATTGGCTCTGTATCACAATGCCTTTTCTCACTCTACTCAGTCATTGCATCACCCACTCTATTCTCAGTGCCCTTGTATTACATTGGGCCTATGGAAATAATCTTGGATAATCATCTCATCTTAAGATCCTTAATTTAATCACAATTATAAAGTCCTTTTTGCTGTGGGGAATGGTGACAAAACCTAAAATCCCAATTACTCAGGAGTATGAGGCAGAGGAGTATTATAAGGCTGAGATGAGCCTATGTTATTTAGCAAGACCTGTCTCAAAAGAATAAATAAAGAGGATAGGAAGTATACCTTGTGATAAAATGCTTTCCTAATGTGTATGAATTAAATCCCCAGCTACCAAAAAATAAATAATCAAAAATTTATATATTTTTTTGTCATGTAGTATTAAATAGTCACAGATTCCAAAGTTTTGAATATGGATCTTTGAGGCCATTTCCAACTTACTAAGTTAGATTCTTTAATATATGTATTCATGTTAGATAGTTAACAATATGAGGAAAAGAAAATATATAATTATTCATTCCTGTATCCCTACTAGCCATTATAATGTCTAAAATGTATTATCATTTATCGAATAAAAGAGTAAAAGTCATTGATATGAATGAATTCGAATGGCTAAAAGATAAGTGCTGGAACCTAGTAAAATGAGAGAGAAGAGTCAACTTAGATTTTCATTTTTTTACAGCCTAATAATGGAAATGTATCTAAACAGAATTATAACTACAATAGTAATGATTCTTATAACTTGCTTTTGTGATTACTAAATTTAAGTAGATTAGCAGAAATGGAATATCATAACCTAGTGAGAAGATATGATTCAAGTATTTCATACTTTTGTGAACATAGGAAACATTTCATTTTTAATTAAGTTTTTCTTAGCTTATTTTATTTGTAAAGCAGAAATACTGTTTAGTTCTCAAAGACCAATGAAGTGATGTATGCATAGTTTCTTTATAAATTACATTGTGAATGAGTTGAGACATCACCAAATTCCTCTGGAACATGTGTGTGTGTGTGTGTGTGTTTTCAGATACATGCATAAAGTCAATAAGAGATGTTTCTCATTTGGATGATTTCTAGCTTGGTTGTGGAAAATGTATTATTTTCAGAAAAATATGTACTGTTCAAAACAGTAATTTAAGTACATCTGGTACATTTATAGAAAACATCTATGTATCACTATGCTGCAATTACATTTGTTAATGGCTAGCAGCAAATTATCAATGAATATCTAAACACACACAAAAACACACATGTGCATGGACACACACACACACAAATCAATTCCATTTGCAGACTATGAGATTCAGTTACATATTTGCCCATCAAATTATCTGGGATCCTGAATTATCTTCCATATTTCCATTGGGACTTATTATAGGACTCAACCATTTCACTCAATAGATTTTTCATATATTTTTAAGAATTATTTTGTGTTGCACCAGTGACAAAATCAGGTTATAAGTGAAATAATTATAATTCGGGAAGAAGGTCTTTTATGTCTATAGTGTTAAAGTACATATAAAATTTTTAAAACATGCCTCTTTCAGTGCTTTGGATGGTTTGGATATCTCCATGCATATTACTTAATTGTTTTCTGGATGTGCTTCTGTTTCTTTGTTCTTTAGTTGGGTCAATTACTAATTATATAATTATATTCTGTATAACATATTTAAGACTATAAATTATATAACCAATTTCTAATATATCTACATGGGTGGTACTGTAATATGGCAATCATCTTTTTGAGTGAATTCCATAAAATCATGTTAATACATTCATATTGGCCAAAATTAATCTGTTTGATTAGGCAGAAAAAGCTTTACTCTAATAGAAGTAGATCAAGTACTTGAAAGTTTCTAACAAAAAGAAAATATAACACAAAAACAAAATGTAGGAAACTACACGAAACAACAAATGTAGGTAGAAACATTTGCAAGTTAAAAGAAAGGTTGGTACAATTTGGTAATTAATGTTAAATCCTATGATTTGGGGGAAGAAACATTTGGGCATCATGGTACAAGGTAATTGTCCAATGATCTATATTCTAGCAAAAGCTTTATTCAAACAAACAACAGCAACAGGAACAACACAAATTCTGAGAAATTAAATAGGTATGGCTCTACTTACCTTATTTCAGCTATTAAACATATTGAAAATATTACCAATACTTATCACAAAAGTTTAAGCTAATTCATAGTGAGTCCTGTTCAAAAAGTAAAATCAAGCATTGCTTTTAATCTTACAAAAAACATTTTGTTAAATTATTTGGTACATCTGTTTTATAATAATGTAGCTTCAAATTATTATAAAACACCAAATTTCAAATCAACAGTCACTATCAGCATGAGGATTTCTATATGATTAACTCATAATATAGCGGCCATATATATCTCAATTGATGTTTTAATTTTATTCTTGTCTTATTGAAATCCATATACATTGGTTCATTTCTTATATATTTGACAAGCTTTATAAACATGAGAAATCAAACAGACCTATTGATATGGTCTGAATGTTTATTAGCCCCCACAAGATTCATATGTTGAAACTTTATCCTCAGTGCAAAATTATTAAATACTGGGTCTTGAAGGGATGGTGAGGACATTGAGGTGAGCTGTCATAATGGGATTAGTGTTCTAATAAAAAGAGGCCTGAGATGTACAGCTTACCTCTGCTGCCAACTGAGAACACAGCCAAAAAGCACCACCTTTACTACATGGAGCAAATCCTCAGGAGACATTAAATCTACTGGCTCTTTGATCTTGAATTTTCTGCCCTTCAGAACTGGGAGCAATAAAATCATGTTGTTTATAAATTATCCATTCTAAGGTATTTTGTTAATGCAGACATCTACGTTTTACAAGTCCACACAGCATGTATCCAAAAACTTCTATCATTTGGCTGTGAAACATTAAAACGATTTCAACTGCTTATATCAAATGGAATAAAAGCATAAGGATCTAAATTTCACCAACAGAATTTTAGAATATAAATAGTTAAATGTATGAAATTTCAAAGCCAGCAATCAAACTGACCTCATTATTTCCTGTCATAGAAGAAAGTCAATATTCAAATTAGATATTAGATGATTTCCACTCCATTCTCTTATCTACATTCTCAATTTTTTGAGTAACTTAATTTTAAAGCTTCAAGGAGTACACATTTCAACTTTGAGATGTGCATTAACATATCTAATGGTGATATTATATCATTACTTTGCATGTAGTGCATTTAAAATAATTTTACAAATAAAAATGTTTCTAGACCTTGATCTTCAGTAAACAAGTACTGGTTAATGAACTATATAAGATGGTTGAAAAGGATTTTTTAAATATATTTCATTTCAAAGCCTTTTTTCTTCCTGTATATCATATTCTAAATCAGTACACCACACTGATTTGGAATTATAATTTTATATAAACTCTAGAAAACCCTACAATTAAGAATGGCTTTATAGGTAGACTTGTACTTTAATAAACTTTTTTCTATTATTAATATGTTAAATTTATTTCATAATTTAACATGGAATCCTGGTGAAATTTTACTTTTTATCTCTACTTTTCTCCTTAGGAATCACTATGCTTCTCTTAGACTTTAAATGTTTAGAATATGAATAGATGAAATGGAAGAACACAAAACCAGAAGGCAAGCATTGAGGAGTCCCAGTTAGTCATCATTGTGTTGACAAAATGTCCTTTACCACCCAGCTCCAAAGGTTGAATAGGGATTTTATCTGCATGCCTCAGAATGAGATCCTGGTAACTCCTGATATTGTTATGCATAGCCCTAGGATAATCAATGTATTTTGACAGTACTATTCCGTTTCTCCTGCATAAAATGAACGATGTTGAATAAATAATAGTCATTAGCAATATGCTACCCTTTTATCTACATATTTTTAAGTCTCTGCCTGAAACAGTGAGGATTAATTCCTGCCCAATTGCAATTATGTAACTAAGGTCAGACCTCCACTAATTTAGATTGAATTCACAGGCAGGAAGCAGGATGGTCTGGGAAGAGTTCCAACAATAATGATCTGTCAAACAAATCAAAGCTGTCCTTCTACATGACAATATGTCTGGTACTGCTAATGTTTTCAGATTTCTGCAAAGATGCCATAATTCCTCAATTTGTTTTGACTGAAAATGAAACTTCAGAAGTTTCAAAATATTTTGTTCTATGAGTTTCTTTGTTAATTTTATAGGTACATACTAAATCATTACAATAATTTTTAAATTAAATGTGAATTATATTTCACATTGTCTATACTATTCATTCAAGAAAATTTTATCAAGAATCAATTATTTACTACACATTAAGTTCTACTTTATTGATCTTAATCTCCTCATTTACCTGATTAAATTTCATATTCAGCCATTGGAAATATTCCCTTTATATGTGTTCTACTCCTATACTTACCTCTGTTTTGCAACATTGGTATCATCTAGCTCTCTAATTGCATCCTACCTATTCCCCACAATTGGGAATAGGTAGAGAACATACAGGAAAATCATCATTAGCCTTTACAAAACATCTATTATAGATGAAAGTCAGTATTTCTCTGATCCATTCACTATGGATTCACTATGTCATATTCACTATGTTATAAATTCTTTCCTAATTCTAAGAGCCTAACATCTATTTCCCCAAGTGTCTCTGAACTAGTGACACTGATTCCTATTTCATTTAAACACCTTCCCATTACATGGATTTATCATGCTACATGCACCTGTATCCATAAGTTTTAGTTTCTCACCATTAATGTTGAAAAACATTTGGGGATATCTTTTCACTTTCGCATGAGAACATCTTCCCTTTTTCCTAATGAGGAACATCCTGACAATTTTCCCTTCCTTCTGTATATTATTAGTGATTAATATGCTTGACATGTTTGATATCAGCTTTAAAACAATGTTACTCTAAAGCCTACCTAAATTGTTCTAATTATATTCATATTAAATAAAAGGTTAAGGTCACTGATTTGTCATAAGCATTTGGCACACTTGGAGTCTGCTTTCTCAAAAGAAGACTTCAAGAGCAGCACCAAGTTCTCAAGGAAAAATAGCAGCAAAAATAACTAAACAACATCATCTTTAAATATTGAATAAGAGGGAAGAAGTGAATATATTAAGAAACTCATACATGATATTTTAGAGATGAACGAGAATGAGGACAAATAAAATTCATAACTTGGGGAAGTTTGTAAAAATACAGATGGCTAGAACATACAACAAAAATTTTAATTTCACTGAACCTTGGTATGGATTCATTTTAAAATCCTATATGATATTCAAGTGTACCATTACATTGAGAATTATCAACTTAAGAACCCAGATTTTAGGATCAGAATTAATTTTGATTAACTGAATAACTTTCAAACATCTTTCTCTACAAAATAGAATAATAAGAGCAGGAATCTCAGTGATATAGTAAGACTTATTTAGAACATAAAAGATTGTGGCACATCAAAGGAGCACAATAAATATCGTCATTGCATTATAGAATTATTTTTTCTTAATTATTTCTCAGTACCAATTAAATGTTCCATTTTCTCTTCAAGGTAAATCTCAAGCTATGATCTTTGATCTAAATAAATTTGTGATGAATATTACAGTTAATTCAATTAGAAAATTATTTTGACTTATGGATTTTTTTTACAATTTTTGTTTATGTTTAATAATATCCCCTAATAATAAATACATATTAATGAATGCAAATATGTTTGGAACTCTGGCACTCTGGCAGACATATCAGGAAATGATTTTGCATTCACACTTCCTTGTGAGAAGTTTATCAGTCACACTGCAAAAAGTGTAATGAATATGAACCTTTAAAATATTTATTATTTGATATAATTATAATATTATAATTATATTAATTAATTATGTCATTCATCTTTCATTACCTTAAGATAGTTCTGTAGTAATTTTCTTTAAATTATTTAATGGTTAAGTTTTATTCTAACATATTCTCATTTTCCTTTAAAGGCTATTATGACTAATATTTAATCTTTTAATAACTATAATAAATAATGAAAAATTTACAGTTTGTAGCACAGTAAGTATAAAAGATATTTAGGCCCATATCATTTCACATATTTATAAACTGAGGTTATTCTCTATGTCTCTTTTTTCCTTGTTTCCCAGTGAAGTAGAATGTACATAACCAAAGATGACTTATACCATGAATGGACAATTTACTGACTCTAAAGAATTAAATATATATTCATGCAACCAACATTTAAATCAAGAAGTTTCCCTCTATGATCCAGGAAAGAGTCCTTCATCAGTCATCAAATGTGCTAGATATTATCTGACTGTTTTTATGCTACATAGCAGAATTTTTTTTTTTTTTTTTTAAATTTTTTATTGTTGGCTGTTCAAAATGAATGGACATGGCTGTATTCCTATATGCTTTCTTTATAGACATTAAAGTTTTGAATTTCACATAAAAAAAAATGTGCTAGATAATTAATCTTGGACTTCCCAACTTCCAGAACTGTGAAAAATAAATTTCTATTGTTTACAAGCTATCCATGTGATGACATTTTCCTAGAGCAGTTAAAGATGACTAAGGCAATTAGAATATTCCATCTTCTACATTTGAAAGACAACAGTGTCTTTGTAGTGGTATCTCCTGATGATTTAAATTTGTACTTGATTAAGTGATGAGTTACATTGAAAAATCATTATTTTTTATTTGTTCAAATATGATACCAGTTGCAATTTTCTTTTATAATTCTTTGGAAGTTTTATACTGTGTTATCTTTTTCTTATTACTTTGTCACATTTCATCTCAAAACTTAGATATACACAATTGTTCCACATATATGTTGCAAATATTTTATTCCACTTTATAAGTTGTTTCAGTGCTATTGTAATCAAGCTATATGCTCTTAAAGCCACTAATTTTAATATAGTCTAAATATGAGTCATATTTAAATTCATATGTGTATTTACATAATATGCTAATATGTTTAAGGATTAGATATAATGTAGTCAAATGTTAATCTGACTGGATTTAATCAAATTGCTTTACTGATAGTATTTCAATGATGTGAGATTACCTCCAAAATAGGAATTAAAATTATCTCTAAGGATAAAAAGGAAATTTGTTAAAATAGACAAATTTGAAGTGATACAGATGTCATGGCATAACATGAGCAGTTATCAGTCTTATATGAGCACCACCCAGTTTCTCTCACACCATCACACATTGTTTCTACTTTAAGATCTTTCTATTGTAATTCCTTCTATCTGAAAATTTCCCCACCAAATCTTCAAAAGAGTTAAATGAAAGTGAGACTATACAATATGAAACTTTACTACAGTGTGCAGGTCTGAGCTCAATAATCAGCTTCTGATTATTCAAACCACACCTTCAACTACTCCACCCATCTTGTGCCATTGTACAAATCATGGAATCTTTGGTTACTCTGTTGAATAATTGAAGAAAATACAAAGTGTAACTTCTTTTGTTTTAAAAAAATTTGGTTAATTGACAGACATTGGGAACTCAGCTTATTTTTGATGTATTATTTGCCATTTTTATATAGAGTGGCACGCAATGTAGAGAAATGAAAGAAAGTGAGCATTGGAGACAAATATGTGAAGAACTGAATATTGGCTGCAAAATGTGGAAACAGCATAGATAATTTTTTTTTGGTGATTTAATTCTTCTGTCAGTATAAAGGAAACATTTGATAGAAATTTTGTTAGGATTAAAAAAAAAAATCCTGCAAGTAACTATCAGGACCAAATCACATCTGAACCTTATTTTAACCTTTTCTTTTTCTTACCCGAAATTGCACAACTATATACAAATTATATACAAATTAAAATAATGTCTCCATGTAAAAATTAATTCTTCATTTAGGTAAAAAAATATTAAGATGGAATTCTGTAAAACCCATTTTAAAATGTTTTTTTCTTAAATTCAACTATTAATACTTGCTTGCTTGCTTGATTAATTGAGATTACAGATTGAACCCTGGGATTTGTACATGTTAAGCACTTGCCCTACCACTGAGTTACACCCCAGCACTGCTTGTGCTGCTTTCATAGTACATTTTCCCCCAAATAAAATGATATTTACCCTTTACAATTCTTACCACCACTCCCTACCAAAATTTTATAATTCTACTTATTTTTATCCCTTGATCCAACATTTTTTAAAAAATATATAGCCAGAAGGGCATATTTATGTTATCAGTTTAATGAGACTATCATTCATCAAGTTCAGAAACTGGAATAAAATATCGTAGTTAATTGAATGTTGTCTACACTTTTGATTTGGATTTGGAAGGTATAAGGATGAGCTTCTGCTCAGACAAGTGTAATAAATTGTGGGCGCTCAATCTTCATGTGAAAATTGACTTAGGAGTTCCGTACCTAATCTGTATTACTTTTCAGGCAAAATATTCAATTTTCTTTGATTTGTCTAACAGTTAAAAATTACTGGCCCTTAATGGCTCACATACTGTGAACATTTGTGAAATTATTTAAATAATTATAACTGGAGTGTCTTGAAATACTTCATCACATGAGTGGTAAGCTTTCAGAAAATATTAATTAACTGGAAAAGCCTAGGATTAACTCAATTGAAAGTAAATTGAGTGTTTTACATTTATAAGAAATTTATGTTCCCTAGATTTGAACTAAATAATGTTATTTACATCATTAATATTTGTAAACACACTTTTCTGACCCTCAAGGAAGAGAGAGAAGACCTATTAAATTGTAAATGCACTGCTAAAAAAATCACTGTCAGAGTGAATCTTGTTGGATGAGCCACGCTGGATCTTTTTGATATGTAAAAATGGCATTTAATAATTTGTTTTTTTTTTTCTAGCAGTAATAACAATACTTCATTTCTTATTTTCACCATTCAGATTGTACTATGATTTCTAATTTGTATATAATTACACTTATTGTTTGCCTATTTGTACTCAAAATCTCATAGTGTTAACTGAATTTAACATTAAAAAAACAAACTTCTT
>NW_027287954.1:0-34862 GCF_047511675.1 Marmota flaviventris
TCTCACCTGATCTTGATGATACTTGTCAGGAAAGATGAGTTTATCAGTTGCACTTAGCTACCCAAATTTCGTTTCTTCTACGTTGAAAAGTTCGTTTGCAGGAACGCTTTTGAATGTTTAGGTTTCACTTCCTTTTCCCTTATAGGGATACATGCATCTGGAATTATACATCAAACACGGTTTATGCTAGCTGCTTGAAACTGAAACTCACTCAACTAGTTCTCAGTGTGATCTCTATGCTTTGTTTTCTGTTGAAGGAACCCTAAGCAGAGGCAAGGGAAAGAAACTTTCATTTGAAAGCATTTGCAGTGATTCCACAGAACTGTGAGTTTCCAGGATTCTCAGCAAATATTTCTTCACCCTAACTTGTTGTTACTCGACAGCAAAGATAAGTAGACCGGTTGCATTGGCTGCCCAAATTTAGATCTTCTAGGTTGAACAGTTCGTTCGCAGGAACACTTTGAAATTTGAGGTTTCACTTCCTTTTCCCCTATAGGGATACATGCATTTGGAACTCTAACTCAAACGCGGTTGGTACTAGCTGCATGAAAGTTGACTCACTCAGTTAGTTCTCAGTGCACACTCTATGCTTTGTTTCCTGTTGAAGTAGCCCTAAGCAGAGGCAAGGAAAATATACTTTCATTTGAAAGTGTTTGCAGAGCTTCCACAGAACTCTGAGTTTACTGGAATCTCAGCAAAATTGTTTCACCCGATCTTGATGATACTTGGTAGCAAAGATGAGTATACCGGTTTCACTTGGCTGCCCAAATTTCGTTCTTCAGGGTTGAAGCATTCGTTTGCAGGAGCACTTTGAATTTTAAGTTTCACTTCCTTTTCCCTTATAGGGATACATGCATTATTAAGTGTATATCAAACACGGTTTGTGCTAGCTTCTTCAAACTTGACTCGCTCAATTCGTTCTCGGTGTCCTCTCTATGCTTTGTTCCCTGTGGTAGTAGCTCTAAGCGGAGGCCAGGAACATACACTTTCATTTGAAAGCATTTGCAAAGCTTGCACAGAACTTTGAGTTTACCGGAATCTCAGCAAAATGTTTATTCTCCCGAACTTGTTGATACTTGTAGAAAAAAATGTGTATACCAGTTGCTCTTGGCAGCACAAATTTTGTTCTGCTAGGTGAAATCATTCCTTTGCAGGATGACTTGGATCAGTTAGGTTTTACTCCATTTTCCCCTATAGGGATACATGCTTTTGGAAATCGAAATCAAGCACGGTTTGTGCTAGCTGCTTGAAAATTGACTCACTGAATGAATTCTCATTGTGCTCTCTATGCTTTGTTACCGGTTTATGTACACCGAAGCAGAGCAGAGAAAAATAAACTTTCATTTGAAAGTGTTTGTAGTGCATCCACAGAACAGAGTTTACTGGAGTCTCAGCAAATATTTTTTCACCCGATCTTGTTGATACTTGGCAGCAAAACTGAGTAGATGAGTTGCACTTGGCAGCCCAAATTTCGTCATCTTATGTTGAAGAGTTCCTTTGCAGGAACACTTTGAATTTTCAGGTTTAACTTCTTTTTTCCCTATATGAATACATGCATTTGGAATGCTCAATCAAACACAGTTTGTGATACCTGTTTAAAACTTGGCACACTCAATGACTTCTCAGTGGCTCTTTATGCATTGTCCCCTGCTGAAGTATCCCCAAGCAGAGGCAAGGAAAATACACTTTCTTATGTAAGTGTTTGCAGAGATTCCACAAAACTCCCAAGTTTACTGGAATTTCAGCGAATATTTTTTCACTTGATCTTGTTGATACTAGGTAAGAAAGATGAGCATACCAGTTGCATTTGGCTGCCACAATTTCGTTCTTCTACGTTGAAACATTTGCTTTCAGGAAGACATTGAATTTTGGGGGCTTTCTCTTCATTTTAACCGATAGGAATACATGCATTTGGAAGTCTAAATCAAACACTGGTTGTGCTAGCTGCTTGAAGCTTGACTCACTCAATTAGTTCCCGGTGTGCTCTCTTGATTGGTTCCCTGGTGACGTGGTCCTAAGTGGAGGCAAGGAACATACGCTTTCCTAAGGAAGCATTAACAGAGCTTCAACAGAGCTCCAATTTACCTGGAATCTCTGCAAATATTTACTCACCCTGATCTTGATGATACTTGTCAGGAAAGATGAGTTTATCAGTTGCACTTAGCTACCCAAATTTCGTTCTTCTACGTTGAAAAGTTCGTTTGCAGGAACGCTTTTGAATGTTTAGGTTTCACTTCCTTTTCCTTATAGGGATACATGCATCTGGAATTATACATCAAACACGGTTTATGCTAGCTGCTTGAAACTGAAACTCACTCAACTAGTTCTCAGTGTGATCTCTATGCTTTGTTTTCTGTTGAAGGACCCTAAGCAGAGGCAAGGGAAAGAAACTTTCATTTGAAAGCATTTGCAGTGATTCCACAGAACTGTGAGTTTCCAGGATTCTCAGCAAATATTTCTTCACCCTAACTTGTTGTTACTCGACAGCAAAGATAAGTAGACCGGTTGCATTTTGGCTGCCCAAATTTAGATCTTCTAGGTTGAACAGTTCGTTCGCAGGAACACTTTGAAATTTGAGGTTTCACTTCCTTTTCCCCTATAGGGATACATGCATTTGGAACTCTAACTCAAACGCGGTTGGTACTAGCTGCATGAAAGTTGACTCACTCAGTTAGTTCTCAGTGCACACTCTATGCTTTGTTTCCTGTTGAAGTAGCCCTAAGCAGAGGCAAGGAAAAATATACTTTCATTTGAAAGTGTTTGCAGAGCTTCCACAGAACTCTGAGTTTACTGGAATCTCAGCAAAATTTTTTCACCCGATCTTGATGATACTTGGTAGCAAAGATGAGTATACCGGTTTCACTTGGCTGCCCAAATTTCGTTCTTCAGGGTTGAAGCATTCGTTTGCAGGAGCACTTTGAATTTTAAGTTTCACTTCCTTTTCCCTTATAGGGATACATGCATTATTAAGTGTATATCAAACACGGTTTGTGCTAGCTTCTTCAAACTTGACTCGCTCAATTCGTTCTCGGTGTCCTCTCTATGCTTTGTTCCCTGTGGTAGTAGCTCTAAGCGGAGGCCAGGAACATACACTTTCATTTGAAAGCATTTGCAAAGCTTGCACAGAACTTTGAGTTTACCGGAATCTCAGCAAATGTTTATTCTCCCGAACTTGTTGATACTTGGTAGAAAAAAATGTGTATACCAGTTGCTCTTGGCAGCACAAATTTTGTTCTGCTAGGTTGAATCATTCCTTTGCAGGATGACTTGGATCAGTTAGGTTTTACTCCATTTCCCCTATAGGGATACATGCTTTTGGAAATCGAAATCAAGCACGGTTTGTGCTAGCTGCTTGAAAATTGACTCACTGAATGAATTCTCATTGTGCTCTCTATGCTTTGTTACCGGTTTATGTACACCGAAGCAGAAAAATAAACTTTCCATTTGAAAGTGTTTGTAGTGCAATCCACAGAACAGAGTTTACTGGAGTCCTCAGCAAATATTTTTTCACCCGATCTTGTTGATACTTGGCAGCAAAACTGAGTAGATGAGTTGCACTTGGCAGCCCAAATTTCGTCATCTTATGTTGAAGAGTTCCTTTGCAGGAACACTTTGAATTTTCAGGTTTAACTTCTTTTTTCCCTATATGAATACATGCATTTGGAATGCTCAATCAAACACAGTTTGTGATACCTGTTTAAAACTTGGCACACTCAATGACTTCTCAGTGGCTCTTTATGCATTGTCCCCTGCTGAAGTATCCCCAAGCAGAGGCAAGGAAAATACACTTTCTTATGTAAGTGTTTGCAGAGATTCCACAAAACTCCCAGTTTACTGGAATTTCAGCGAATATTTTTTTCACTTGATCTTGTTGATACTAGGTAAGAAAGATGAGCATACCAGTTGCATTTGGCTGCCACAATTTCGTTCTTCTACGTTGAAACATTTGCTTTCAGGAAGACATTGAATTTGGGGGCTTTCTCTTCATTTTAACCGATAGGAAACATGCATTTGGAAGTCTAAATCAAACACTGGTTGTGCTAGCTGCTTGAAGCTTGACTCACTCATTTAGTTCCCGGTGTGCTCTCTTGATTGGTTCCCCTGGTGACGTGGTCCTAAGTGGAGCAAGGAACATACGCTTTCCCTAAGGAAGCATTAACAGAGCTTCAACAGAGCTCCAATTTACCTGGAATCTCTGCAAATATTTACTCACCTGATCTTGATGATACTTGTCAGGAAAGATGAGTTTATCAGTTGCACTTAGCTACCCAAATTTCGTTCTATCTACGTTGAAAAGTTCGTTTGCAGGAACGCTTTTGAATGTTTAGGTTTCACTTCCTTTTCCCTTATAGGGATACATGCATCTGGAATTATACATCAAACACGGTTATGCTAGCTGCTTGAAACTGAAACTCACTCAACTAGTTCTCAGTGTGATCTCTATGCTTTGTTTTCTGTTGAAGGAACCCTAAGCAGAGGCAAGGAAAGAAACTTTCATTTGAAAGCATTTGCAGTGATTCCACAGAACTGTGAGTTTCCAGGATTCTCAGCAAATATTTCTTCACCCTAACTTGTTGTTACTCGACAGCAAAGATAAGTAGACCGGTTGCATTTGGCTGCCCAAATTTAGATCTTCTAGGTTGAACGTTCGTTCGCAGGAACACTTTGAAATTTGAGGTTTCACTTCCTTTTCCCCTATAGGGATACATGCATTTGGAACTCTAACTCAAACGCGGTTGGTACTAGCTGCATGAAAGTTGACTCACTCAGTTAGTTCTCAGTGCACACTCTATGCTTTGTTTCCTGTTGAAGTAGCCCCTAAGCAGAGGCAAGGAAAATATACTTTCATTTGAAAGTGTTTGCAGAGCTTCCACAGAACTCTGAGTTTACTGGAATCTCAGCAAAATTGTTTCACCCGATCTTGATGATACTTGGTAGCAAAGATGAGTATACCGGTTTCACTTGGCTGCCCAAATTTCGTTCTTCAGGGTTGAAGCATTCGTTTGCAGGAGCACTTTGAATTTTAAGTTTCACTTCCTTTTCCCTTATAGGGATACATGCATTATTAAGTGTATATCAAACACGGTTTGTGCTAGCTTCTTCAAACTTGACTCGCTCAATTCGTTCTCGGTGTCCTCTCTATGCTTTGTTCCCTGTGGTAGTAGCTCTAAGCGGGAGGCCAGGAACATACACTTTCATTTGAAAGCATTTGCAAAGCTTGCACAGAACTTTGAGTTTACCGGAATCTCAGCAAATGTTTATTCTCCCGAACTTGTTGATACTTGGTAGAAAAAAATGTGTATACCAGTTGCTCTTGGCAGCACAAATTTTGTTCTGCTAGGTTGAATCATTCCTTTGCAGGATGACTTGGATCAGTTAGGTTTTACTCCATTTTCCCCTATAGGGATACATGCTTTTGGAAATCGAAATCAAGCACGGTTTGTGCTAGCTGCTTGAAAATTGACTCACTGAATGAATTCTCATTGTGCTCTCTATGCTTTGTTACCGGTTTATGTACACCGAAGCAGAGCAGAGAAAAATAAACTTTCATTTGAAAGTGTTTGTAGTGCATCCACAGAACAGAGTTTACTGGAGTCTCAGCAAATATTTTTTCACCCGATCTTGTTGATACTTGGCAGCAAAACTGAGTAGATGAGTTGCACTTGGCAGCCCAAATTTCGTCATCTTATGTTGAAGAGTTCCTTTGCAGGAACACTTTGAATTTTCCAGGGTTTAACTTCTTTTTTCCCTATATGAATACATGCATTTGGAATGCTCAATCAAACACAGTTTGTGATACCTGTTTAAAACTTGGCACACTCAATGACTTCTCAGTGGCTCTTTATGCATTGTCCCCTGCTGAAGTATCCCCAAGCAGAGGCAAGGAAATACACTTTCTTATGTAAGTGTTTGCAGAGATTCACACAAAACTCCCAAGTTTACTGGAATTTCAGCGAATATTTTTTCACTTGATTCTTGTTGATACTAGGTAAGAAAGATGAGCATACCAGTTGCATTGGCTGCCACAATTTCGTTCTTCTACGTTGAAACATTTGCTTTCAGGAAGACATTGAATTTGGGGGCTTTCTCTTCATTTTAACCGATAGGAATACATGCATTTGGAAGTCTAAATCAAACACTGGTTGTGCTAGCTGCTTGAAGCTTGACTCACTCAATTAGTTCCCGGTGTGCTCTCTTGATTGGTTCCCTGGTGACGTGGTCCTAAGTGGAGGCAAGGAACATACGCTTTCTAAGGAAGCATTAACAGAGCTTCAACAGAGCTCCAATTTAACTGGAATCTCTGCAAATATTTACTCACCTGATCTTGATGATACTTGTCAGGAAAGATGAGTTTATCAGTTGCACTTAGCTAACCCAAATTTCGTTCTTCTACGTTGAAAAGTTCGTTTGCAGGAACGCTTTTGAATGTTTAGGTTTCACTTCCTTTTCCCTTATAGGGATACATGCATCTGGAATTATACATCAAACACGGTTTATGCTAGCTGCTTGAAACTGAAACTCACTCAACTAGTTCTCAGTGTGATCTCTATGCTTTGTTTTCTGTTGAAGGAACCCTAAGCAGAGGCAAGGGAAAGAAACTTTCATTTGAAAGCATTTGCAGTGATTCCACAGAACTGTGAGTTTCCAGGATTCTCAGCAAATATTTCTTCACCCTAACTTGTTGTTACTCGACAGCAAAGATAAGTAGACCGGTTGCATTTGGCTGCCCAAATTTAGATCTTCTAGGTTGAACAGTTCGTTCGCAGGAACACTTTGAAATTTGAGGTTTCACTTCCTTTTCCCCTATAGGGATACATGCATTTGGAACTCTAACTCAAACGCGGTTGGTACTAGCTGCATGAAAGTTGACTCACTCAGTTAGTTCTCAGTGCACACTCTATGCTTTGTTTCCTGTTGAAGTAGCCCTAAGCAGAGGCAAGGAAAATATACTTTCATTTGAAAGTGTTTTGCAGAGCTTCCACAGAACTCTGAGTTTACTGGAATCTCAGCAAAATTGTTTCACCCGATCTTGATGATACTTGGTAGCAAAGATGAGTATACCGGTTTCACTTGGCTGCCCAAATTTCGTTCTTCAGGGTTGAAGCATTCGTTTGCAGGAGCACTTTGAATTTTAAGTTTCACTTCCTTTTCCCTTATAGGGATACATGCATTATTAAGTGTATATCAAACACGGTTTGTGCTAGCTTCTTCAAACTTGACTCGCTCAATTCGTTCTCGTGTCCTCTCTATGCTTTGTTCCCTGTGGTAGTAGCACTAAGCGGAGGCCAGGAACACACACTTTCATTGAAAGCATTTGCAAAGCTTGCACAGAATTTGAGTTTACCGGAATCTCAGCACATGTTTATTCTCCCGAACTTGTTGATACTTGGTAGAAAAAATGTGTATACCAGTTGCTCTTGGCAGCACAAATTTTGTTCTGCTAGGTGAATCATTCCTTTGCAGGATGACTTGGATCAGTTAGGTTTTACTCCATTTTCCCCTATAGGGATACATGCTTTTGGAAATCGAAATCAAGCACGGTTTGTGCTAGCTGCTTTGAAAATTGACTCACTGAATGAATTCTCATTGTGCTCTCTATGCTTTGTTACCGGTTTATGTACACCGAAGCAGAGCAGAGAAAAATAAACTTTCATTTGAAAGTGTTTGTAGTGCATCCACAGAACAGAGTTTACTGGAGTCTCAGCAAATATTTTTTCACCCGATCTTGTTGATACTGGCAGCAAAACTGAGTAGATGAGTTGCACTTTGGCAGCCCAAATTTCGTCATCTTATGTTGAAGAGTTCCTTTGCAGGACACTTTGAATTTCAGGTTTAACTTCTTTTTTCCCTATATGAATACATGCATTTGGAATGCTCAATCAAACACAGTTTGTGATACCTGTTTAAAACTTGGCACACTCAATGACTTCTCAGTGGCTCTTTATGCATTGTCCCCTGCTGAAGTATCCCCAAGCAGAGGCAAGGAAAATACACTTTCTTTATGTAAGTGTTTGCAGTGATTCCACAAAACTCCCAAGTTTACTGGAATTTCAGCCGAATATTTTTTCACTTGATCTTGTTGATACTAGGTAAGAAAGATGAGCTACCCAGTTGCATTTGGCTGCCACAATTTCGTTCTTCTACGTTGAAACATTTGCTTTCAGGAAGACATTGAATTTGGGGGCTTTCTCTCATTTTAACCGATAGGAATACATGCATTTGGAAGTCTAAATCAAACACTGGTTGTGCTAGCTGCTTGAAGCTTGACTCACTCAATTAGTTCCCGGTGTGCTCTCTTGATTGGTTCCCTGGTGACGTGGTCTAAGTGGAGGCAAGGAACATACGCTTTCCTAAGGAAGCATTAACAGAGCTTCAACAGAGCTCCAATTTACCTGGAATCTCTGCAAATATTTACTCACCTGATCTTGATGATACTTGTCAGGAAAGATGAGTTTATCAGTTGCACTTAGCTACCCAAATTTCGTTCTCTACGTTGAAAAGTTCGTTTGCAGGAACGCTTTTGAATGTTTAGGTTTCACTTCCTTTTCCCTTATAGGGATACATGCATCTGGAATTATACATCAAACACGGTTTATGCTAGCTGCTTGAAACTGAAACTCACTCAACTAGTTCTCAGTGTGATCTCTATGCTTTGTTTTCTGTTGAAGGAACCCTAAGCAGAGGCAAGGGAAAGAAACTTTCATTTGAAAGCATTTGCAGTGATTCCACAGAACTGTGAGTTTCCAGGATTCTCAGCAAATATTTCTTCACCCTAACTTGTTGTTACTCGACAGCAAAGATAAGTAGACCGGTTGCATTTGGCTGCCCAAATTTAGATCTTCTAGGTTGAACAGTTCGTTCGCAGGAAACTTTGAAATTGAGGTTTCACTTCCTTTTCCCCTATAGGGATACATGCATTTGGAACTCTAACTCAAACGCGGTTGGTACTAGCTGCATGAAAGTTGACTCACTCAGTTAGTTCTCAGTGCACACTCTATGCTTTGTTTCCTGTTGAAGTAGCCCTAAGCAGAGGCAAGGAAAATATACTTTCATTTGAAAGTGTTTGCAGAGCTTCCACAGAACTCTGAGTTTACTGGAATCTCAGCAAAATTGTTTCACCCGATCTTGATGATACTTGGTAGCAAAGATGAGTATACCGGTTTCACTTGGCTGCCCAAATTTCGTTCTTCAGGGTTGAAGCATTCGTTTGCAGGAGCACTTTGAATTTTAAGTTTCACTTCCTTTTCCCTTATAGGGATACATGCATTATTAAGTGTATATCAAACACGGTTTGTGCTAGCTTCTTCAAACTTGACTCGCTCAATTCGTTCTCGGTGTCCTCTCTATGCTTTGTTCCCTGTGGTAGTAGCTCTAAGCGGAGGCCAGGAACATACACTTTCATTTGAAAGCATTTGCAAAGCTTGCACAGAACTTTGAGTTTACCGGAATCTCAGCAAATGTTTATTCTCCCGAACTTGTTGATACTTGGTAGAAAAAAATGTGTATACCAGTTGCTCTTGGCAGCACAAATTTTGTTCTGCTAGGTTGAATCATTCCTTTGCAGGATGACTTGGATCAGTTAGGTTTTACTCCATTTTCCCCTATAGGGATACATGCTTTTGGAAATCGAAATCAAGCACGGTTTGTGCTAGCTGCTTGAAAATTGACTCACTGAATGAATTCTCATTGTGCTCTCTATGCTTTGTTACCGGTTTATGTACACCGAAGCAGAGCAGAGAAAAATAAACTTTCATTTGAAAGTGTTTGTAGTGCATCCACAGAACAGAGTTTACTGGAGTCTCAGCAAATATTTTTTCACCCGATCTTGTTGATACTTGGCAGCAAAACTGAGTATATGAGTTGCACTTGGCAGCCCAAATTTCGTCATCTTATGTTGAAGAGTTCCTTTGCAGGAACACTTTGAATTTTCAGGTTTAACTTCTTTTTTCCCTATATGAATACATGCATTTGGAATGCTCAATCAAACACAGTTTGTGATACCTGTTTAAAACTTGGCACACTCAATGACTTCTCAGTGGCTCTTTATGCATTGTCCCCTGCTGAAGTATCCCCAAGCAGAGGCAAGGAAAATACACTTTCTTATGTAAGTGTTTGCAGAGATTCCACAAAACTCCCAAGTTTACTGGAATTTCAGCGAATATTTTTTCACTTGATCTTGTTGATACTAGGTAAGGAAAGATGAGCATACCAGTTGCATTTGGCTGCCACAATTTCGTTCTTCTACGTTGAAACATTTGCTTTCAGGAAGACATTGAATTTGGGGGCTTTCTCTTCATTTTAACCGATAGGAATACATGCATTTGGAAGTCTAAATCAAACACTGGTTGTGCTAGCTGCTTGAAGCTTGACTCACTCAATTAGTTCCCGGTGTGCTCTCTTGATTGGTTCCCTGGTGACGTGGTCCTAAGTGGAGGCAAGGAACATACGCTTTCCTAAGGAAGCATTAACAGAGCTTCAACAGAGCTCCAATTTAACTGGAATCTCTGCAAATATTTACTCACCTGATCTTGATGATACTTGTCAGGAAAGATGAGTTTATCAGTTGCACTTAGCTACCCAAATTTCGTTCTTCTACGTTGAAAAGTTCGTTTGCAGGAACGCTTTTGAATGTTTAGGTTTCACTTCCTTTTCCCTTATAGGGATACATGCATCTGGAATTATACATCAAACACGGTTTATGCTAGCTGCTTGAAACTGAAACTCACTCAACTAGTTCTCAGTGTGATCTCTATGCTTTGTTTTCTGTTGAAGGAACCCTAAGCAGAGGCAAGGGAAAGAAACTTTCATTTGAAAGCATTTGCAGTGATTCCACAGAACTGTGAGTTTCCAGGATTCTCAGCAAATATTTCTTCACCCTAACTTGTTGTTACTCGACAGCAAAGATAAGTAGACCGGTTGCATTTGGCTGCCCAAATTTAGATCTTCTAGGTTGAACAGTTCGTTCGCAGGAACACTTTGAAATTTGAGGTTTCACTTCCTTTTCCCCTATAGGGATACATGCATTTGGAACTCTAACTCAAACGCGGTTGGTACTAGCTGCATGAAAGTTGACTCACTCAGTTAGTTCTCAGTGCACACTCTATGCTTTGTTTCCTGTTGAAGTAGCCCTAAGCAGAGGCAAGGAAAATATACTTTCATTTGAAAGTGTTTGCAGAGCTTCCACAGAACTCTGAGTTTACTGGAATCTCAGCAAAATTGTTTCACCCGATCTTGATGATACTTGGTAGCAAAGATGAGTATACCGGTTTCACTTGGCTGCCCAAATTTCGTTCTTCAGGGTTGAAGCATTCGTTTGCAGGAGCACTTTGAATTTTAAGTTTCACTTCCTTTTCCCTTATAGGGATACATGCATTATTAAGTGTATATCAAACACGGTTTGTGCTAGCTTCTTCAAACTTGACTCGCTCAATTCGTTCTCGGTGTCCTCTCTATGCTTTGTTCCCTGTGGTAGTAGCTCTAAGCGGAGGCCAGGAACATACACTTTCATTTGAAAGCATTTGCAAAGCTTGCACAGAACTTTGAGTTTACCGGAATCTCAGCAAATGTTTATTCTCCCGAACTTGTTGATACTTGGTAGAAAAAAATGTGTATACCAGTTGCTCTTGGCAGCACAAATTTTGTTCTGCTAGGTTGAATCATTCCTTTGCAGGATGACTTGGATCAGTTAGGTTTTACTCCATTTTCCCCTATAGGGATACATGCTTTTGGAAATCGAAATCAAGCACGGTTTGTGCTAGCTGCTTGAAAATTGACTCACTGAATGAATTCTCATTGTGCTCTCTATGCTTTGTTACCGGTTTATGTACACCGAAGCAGAGCAGAGAAAAATAAACTTTCATTTGAAAGTGTTTGTAGTGCATCCACAGAACAGAGTTTACTGGAGTCTCAGCAAATATTTTTTCACCCGATCTTGTTGATACTTGGCAGCAAAACTGAGTAGATGAGTTGCACTTGGCAGCCCAAATTTCGTCATCTTATGTTGAAGAGTTCCTTTGCAGGAACACTTTGAATTTTCAGGTTTAACTTCTTTTTTCCCTATATGAATACATGCATTTGGAATGCTCAATCAAACACAGTTTGTGATACCTGTTTAAAACTTGGCACACTCAATGACTTCTCAGTGGCTCTTTATGCATTGTCCCCTGCTGAAGTATCCCCAAGCAGAGGCAAGGAAAATACACTTTCTTATGTAAGTGTTTGCAGAGATTCCACAAAACTCCCAAGTTTACTGGAATTTCAGCGAATATTTTTTCACTTGATCTTGTTGATACTAGGTAAGAAAGATGAGCATACCAGTTGCATTTGGCTGCCACAATTTCGTTCTTCTACGTTGAAACATTTGCTTTCAGGAAGACATTGAATTTGGGGGCTTTCTCTTCATTTTAACCGATAGGAATACATGCATTTGGAAGTCTAAATCAAACACTGGTTGTGCTAGCTGCTTGAAGCTTGACTCACTCAATTAGTTCCCGGTGTGCTCTCTTGATTGGTTCCCTGGTGACGTGGTCCTAAGTGGAGGCAAGGAACATACGCTTTCCTAAGGAAGCATTAACAGAGCTTCAACAGAGCTCCAATTTAACTGGAATCTCTGCAAATATTTACTCACCTGATCTTGATGATACTTGTCAGGAAAGATGAGTTTATCAGTTGCACTTAGCTACCCAAATTTCGTTCTTCTACGTTGAAAAGTTCGTTTGCAGGAACGCTTTTGAATGTTTAGGTTTCACTTCCTTTTCCCTTATAGGGATACATGCATCTGGAATTATACATCAAACACGGTTTATGCTAGCTGCTTGAAACTGAAACTCACTCAACTAGTTCTCAGTGTGATCTCTATGCTTTGTTTTCTGTTGAAGGAACCCTAAGCAGAGGCAAGGGAAAGAAACTTTCATTTGAAAGCATTTGCAGTGATTCCACAGAACTGTGAGTTTCCAGGATTCTCAGCAAATATTTCTTCACCCTAACTTGTTGTTACTCGACAGCAAAGATAAGTAGACCGGTTGCATTTGGCTGCCCAAATTTAGATCTTCTAGGTTGAACAGTTCGTTCGCAGGAACACTTTGAAATTTGAGGTTTCACTTCCTTTTCCCCTATAGGGATACATGCATTTGGAACTCTAACTCAAACGCGGTTGGTACTAGCTGCATGAAAGTTGACTCACTCAGTTAGTTCTCAGTGCACACTCTATGCTTTGTTTCCTGTTGAAGTAGCCCTAAGCAGAGGCAAGGAAAATATACTTTCATTTGAAAGTGTTTGCAGAGCTTCCACAGAACTCTGAGTTTACTGGAATCTCAGCAAAATTGTTTCACCCGATCTTGATGATACTTGGTAGCAAAGATGAGTATACCGGTTTCACTTGGCTGCCCAAATTTCGTTCTTCAGGGTTGAAGCATTCGTTTGCAGGAGCACTTTGAATTTTAAGTTTCACTTCCTTTTCCCTTATAGGGATACATGCATTATTAAGTGTATATCAAACACGGTTTGTGCTAGCTTCTTCAAACTTGACTCGCTCAATTCGTTCTCGGTGTCCTCTCTATGCTTTGTTCCCTGTGGTAGTAGCTCTAAGCGGAGGCCAGGAACATACACTTTCATTTGAAAGCATTTGCAAAGCTTGCACAGAACTTTGAGTTTACCGGAATCTCAGCAAATGTTTATTCTCCCGAACTTGTTGATACTTGGTAGAAAAAAATGTGTATACCAGTTGCTCTTGGCAGCACAAATTTTGTTCTGCTAGGTTGAATCATTCCTTTGCAGGATGACTTGGATCAGTTAGGTTTTACTCCATTTTCCCCTATAGGGATACATGCTTTTGGAAATCGAAATCAAGCACGGTTTGTGCTAGCTGCTTGAAAATTGACTCACTGAATGAATTCTCATTGTGCTCTCTATGCTTTGTTACCGGTTTATGTACACCGAAGCAGAGCAGAGAAAAATAAACTTTCATTTGAAAGTGTTTGTAGTGCATCCACAGAACAGAGTTTACTGGAGTCTCAGCAAATATTTTTTCACCCGATCTTGTTGATACTTGGCAGCAAAACTGAGTATATGAGTTGCACTTGGCAGCCCAAATTTCGTCATCTTATGTTGAAGAGTTCCTTTGCAGGAACACTTTGAATTTTCAGGTTTAACTTCTTTTTTCCCTATATGAATACATGCATTTGGAATGCTCAATCAAACACAGTTTGTGATACCTGTTTAAAACTTGGCACACTCAATGACTTCTCAGTGGCTCTTTATGCATTGTCCCCTGCTGAAGTATCCCCAAGCAGAGGCAAGGAAAATACACTTTCTTATGTAAGTGTTTGCAGAGATTCCACAAAACTCCCAAGTTTACTGGAATTTCAGCGAATATTTTTTCACTTGATCTTGTTGATACTAGGTAAGAAAGATGAGCATACCAGTTGCATTTGGCTGCCACAATTTCGTTCTTCTACGTTGAAACATTTGCTTTCAGGAAGACATTGAATTTGGGGGCTTTCTCGTCATTTTAACCGATAGGAATACATGCATTTGGAAGTCTAAATCAAACACTGGTTGTGCTAGCTGCTTGAAGCTTGACTCACTCAATTAGTTCCCGGTGTGCTCTCTTGATTGGTTCCCTGGTGACGTGGTCCTAAGTGGAGGCAAGGAACATACGCTTTCCTAAGGAAGCATTAACAGAGCTTCAACAGAGCTCCAATTTAACTGGAATCTCTGCAAATATTTACTCACCTGATCTTGATGATACTTGTCAGGAAAGATGAGTTTATCAGTTGCACTTAGCTACCCAAATTTCGTTCTTCTACGTTGAAAAGTTCGTTTGCAGGAACGCTTTTGAATGTTTAGGTTTCACTTCCTTTTCCCTTATAGGGATACATGCATCTGGAATTATACATCAAACACGGTTTATGCTAGCTGCTTGAAACTGAAACTCACTCAACTAGTTCTCAGTGTGATCTCTATGCTTTGTTTTCTGTTGAAGGAACCCTAAGCAGAGGCAAGGGAAAGAAACTTTCATTTGAAAGCATTTGCAGTGATTCCACAGAACTGTGAGTTTCCAGGATTCTCAGCAAATATTTCTTCACCCTAACTTGTTGTTACTCGACAGCAAAGATAAGTAGACCGGTTGCATTTGGCTGCCCAAATTTAGATCTTCTAGGTTGAACAGTTCGTTCGCAGGAACACTTTGAAATTTGAGGTTTCACTTCCTTTTCCCCTATAGGGATACATGCATTTGGAACTCTAACTCAAACGCGGTTGGTACTAGCTGCATGAAAGTTGACTCACTCAGTTAGTTCTCAGTGCACACTCTATGCTTTGTTTCCTGTTGAAGTAGCCCTAAGCAGAGGCAAGGAAAATATACTTTCATTTGAAAGTGTTTGCAGAGCTTCCACAGAACTCTGAGTTTACTGGAATCTCAGCAAAATTGTTTCACCCGATCTTGATGATACTTGGTAGCAAAGATGAGTATACCGGTTTCACTTGGCTGCCCAAATTTCGTTCTTCAGGGTTGAAGCATTCGTTTGCAGGAGCACTTTGAATTTTAAGTTTCACTTCCTTTTCCCTTATAGGGATACATGCATTATTAAGTGTATATCAAACACGGTTTGTGCTAGCTTCTTCAAACTTGACTCGCTCAATTCGTTCTCGGTGTCCTCTCTATGCTTTGTTCCCTGTGGTAGTAGCTCTAAGCGGAGGCCAGGAACATACACTTTCATTTGAAAGCATTTGCAAAGCTTGCACAGAACTTTGAGTTTACCGGAATCTCAGCAAATGTTTATTCTCCCGAACTTGTTGATACTTGGTAGAAAAAAATGTGTATACCAGTTGCTCTTGGCAGCACAAATTTTGTTCTGCTAGGTTGAATCATTCCTTTGCAGGATGACTTGGATCAGTTAGGTTTTACTCCATTTTCCCCTATAGGGATACATGCTTTTGGAAATCGAAATCAAGCACGGTTTGTGCTAGCTGCTTGAAAATTGACTCACTGAATGAATTCTCATTGTGCTCTCTATGCTTTGTTACCGGTTTATGTACACCGAAGCAGAGCAGAGAAAAATAAACTTTCATTTGAAAGTGTTTGTAGTGCATCCACAGAACAGAGTTTACTGGAGTCTCAGCAAATATTTTTTCACCCGATCTTGTTGATACTTGGCAGCAAAACTGAGTATATGAGTTGCACTTGGCAGCCCAAATTTCGTCATCTTATGTTGAAGAGTTCCTTTGCAGGAACACTTTGAATTTTCAGGTTTAACTTCTTTTTTCCCTATATGAATACATGCATTTGGAATGCTCAATCAAACACAGTTTGTGATACCTGTTTAAAACTTGGCACACTCAATGACTTCTCAGTGGCTCTTTATGCATTGTCCCCTGCTGAAGTATCCCCAAGCAGAGGCAAGGAAAATACACTTTCTTATGTAAGTGTTTGCAGAGATTCCACAAAACTCCCAAGTTTACTGGAATTTCAGCGAATATTTTTTCACTTGATCTTGTTGATACTAGGTAAGAAAGATGAGCATACCAGTTGCATTTGGCTGCCACAATTTCGTTCTTCTACGTTGAAACATTTGCTTTCAGGAAGACATTGAATTTGGGGGCTTTCTCTTCATTTTAACCGATAGGAATACATGCATTTGGAAGTCTAAATCAAACACTGGTTGTGCTAGCTGCTTGAAGCTTGACTCACTCAATTAGTTCCCGGTGTGCTCTCTTGATTGGTTCCCTGGTGACGTGGTCCTAAGTGGAGGCAAGGAACATACGCTTTCCTAAGGAAGCATTAACAGAGCTTCAACAGAGCTCCAATTTAACTGGAATCTCTGCAAATATTTACTCACCTGATCTTGATGATACTTGTCAGGAAAGATGAGTTTATCAGTTGCACTTAGCTACCCAAATTTCGTTCTTCTACGTTGAAAAGTTCGTTTGCAGGAACGCTTTTGAATGTTTAGGTTTCACTTCCTTTTCCCTTATAGGGATACATGCATCTGGAATTATACATCAAACACGGTTTATGCTAGCTGCTTGAAACTGAAACTCACTCAACTAGTTCTCAGTGTGATCTCTATGCTTTGTTTTCTGTTGAAGGAACCCTAAGCAGAGGCAAGGGAAAGAAACTTTCATTTGAAAGCATTTGCAGTGATTCCACAGAACTGTGAGTTTCCAGGATTCTCAGCAAATATTTCTTCACCCTAACTTGTTGTTACTCGACAGCAAAGATAAGTAGACCGGTTGCATTTGGCTGCCCAAATTTAGATCTTCTAGGTTGAACAGTTCGTTCGCAGGAACACTTTGAAATTTGAGGTTTCACTTCCTTTTCCCCTATAGGGATACATGCATTTGGAACTCTAACTCAAACGCGGTTGGTACTAGCTGCATGAAAGTTGACTCACTCAGTTAGTTCTCAGTGCACACTCTATGCTTTGTTTCCTGTTGAAGTAGCCCTAAGCAGAGGCAAGGAAAATATACTTTCATTTGAAAGTGTTTGCAGAGCTTCCACAGAACTCTGAGTTTACTGGAATCTCAGCAAAATTGTTTCACCCGATCTTGATGATACTTGGTAGCAAAGATGAGTATACCGGTTTCACTTGGCTGCCCAAATTTCGTTCTTCAGGGTTGAAGCATTCGTTTGCAGGAGCACTTTGAATTTTAAGTTTCACTTCCTTTTCCCTTATAGGGATACATGCATTATTAAGTGTATATCAAACACGGTTTGTGCTAGCTTCTTCAAACTTGACTCGCTCAATTCGTTCTCGGTGTCCTCTCTATGCTTTGTTCCCTGTGGTAGTAGCTCTAAGCGGAGGCCAGGAACATACACTTTCATTTGAAAGCATTTGCAAAGCTTGCACAGAACTTTGAGTTTACCGGAATCTCAGCAAATGTTTATTCTCCCGAACTTGTTGATACTTGGTAGAAAAAAATGTGTATACCAGTTGCTCTTGGCAGCACAAATTTTGTTCTGCTAGGTTGAATCATTCCTTTGCAGGATGACTTGGATCAGTTAGGTTTTACTCCATTTTCCCCTATAGGGATACATGCTTTTGGAAATCGAAATCAAGCACGGTTTGTGCTAGCTGCTTGAAAATTGACTCACTGAATGAATTCTCATTGTGCTCTCTATGCTTTGTTACCGGTTTATGTACACCGAAGCAGAGCAGAGAAAAATAAACTTTCATTTGAAAGTGTTTGTAGTGCATCCACAGAACAGAGTTTACTGGAGTCTCAGCAAATATTTTTTCACCCGATCTTGTTGATACTTGGCAGCAAAACTGAGTATATGAGTTGCACTTGGCAGCCCAAATTTCGTCATCTTATGTTGAAGAGTTCCTTTGCAGGAACACTTTGAATTTTCAGGTTTAACTTCTTTTTTCCCTATATGAATACATGCATTTGGAATGCTCAATCAAACACAGTTTGTGATACCTGTTTAAAACTTGGCACACTCAATGACTTCTCAGTGGCTCTTTATGCATTGTCCCCTGCTGAAGTATCCCCAAGCAGAGGCAAGGAAAATACACTTTCTTATGTAAGTGTTTGCAGAGATTCCACAAAACTCCCAAGTTTACTGGAATTTCAGCGAATATTTTTTCACTTGATCTTGTTGATACTAGGTAAGAAAGATGAGCATACCAGTTGCATTTGGCTGCCACAATTTCGTTCTTCTACGTTGAAACATTTGCTTTCAGGAAGACATTGAATTTGGGGGCTTTCTCTTCATTTTAACCGATAGGAATACATGCATTTGGAAGTCTAAATCAAACACTGGTTGTGCTAGCTGCTTGAAGCTTGACTCACTCAATTAGTTCCCGGTGTGCTCTCTTGATTGGTTCCCTGGTGACGTGGTCCTAAGTGGAGGCAAGGAACATACGCTTTCCTAAGGAAGCATTAACAGAGCTTCAACAGAGCTCCAATTTAACTGGAATCTCTGCAAATATTTACTCACCTGATCTTGATGATACTTGTCAGGAAAGATGAGTTTATCAGTTGCACTTAGCTACCCAAATTTCGTTCTTCTACGTTGAAAAGTTCGTTTGCAGGAACGCTTTTGAATGTTTAGGTTTCACTTCCTTTTCCCTTATAGGGATACATGCATCTGGAATTATACATCAAACACGGTTTATGCTAGCTGCTTGAAACTGAAACTCACTCAACTAGTTCTCAGTGTGATCTCTATGCTTTGTTTTCTGTTGAAGGAACCCTAAGCAGAGGCAAGGGAAAGAAACTTTCATTTGAAAGCATTTGCAGTGATTCCACAGAACTGTGAGTTTCCAGGATTCTCAGCAAATATTTCTTCACCCTAACTTGTTGTTACTCGACAGCAAAGATAAGTAGACCGGTTGCATTTGGCTGCCCAAATTTAGATCTTCTAGGTTGAACAGTTCGTTCGCAGGAACACTTTGAAATTTGAGGTTTCACTTCCTTTTCCCCTATAGGGATACATGCATTTGGAACTCTAACTCAAACGCGGTTGGTACTAGCTGCATGAAAGTTGACTCACTCAGTTAGTTCTCAGTGCACACTCTATGCTTTGTTTCCTGTTGAAGTAGCCCTAAGCAGAGGCAAGGAAAATATACTTTCATTTGAAAGTGTTTGCAGAGCTTCCACAGAACTCTGAGTTTACTGGAATCTCAGCAAAATTGTTTCACCCGATCTTGATGATACTTGGTAGCAAAGATGAGTATACCGGTTTCACTTGGCTGCCCAAATTTCGTTCTTCAGGGTTGAAGCATTCGTTTGCAGGAGCACTTTGAATTTTAAGTTTCACTTCCTTTTCCCTTATAGGGATACATGCATTATTAAGTGTATATCAAACACGGTTTGTGCTAGCTTCTTCAAACTTGACTCGCTCAATTCGTTCTCGGTGTCCTCTCTATGCTTTGTTCCCTGTGGTAGTAGCTCTAAGCGGAGGCCAGGAACATACACTTTCATTTGAAAGCATTTGCAAAGCTTGCACAGAACTTTGAGTTTACCGGAATCTCAGCAAATGTTTATTCTCCCGAACTTGTTGATACTTGGTAGAAAAAAATGTGTATACCAGTTGCTCTTGGCAGCACAAATTTTGTTCTGCTAGGTTGAATCATTCCTTTGCAGGATGACTTGGATCAGTTAGGTTTTACTCCATTTTCCCCTATAGGGATACATGCTTTTGGAAATCGAAATCAAGCACGGTTTGTGCTAGCTGCTTGAAAATTGACTCACTGAATGAATTCTCATTGTGCTCTCTATGCTTTGTTACCGGTTTATGTACACCGAAGCAGAGCAGAGAAAAATAAACTTTCATTTGAAAGTGTTTGTAGTGCATCCACAGAACAGAGTTTACTGGAGTCTCAGCAAATATTTTTTCACCCGATCTTGTTGATACTTGGCAGCAAAACTGAGTATATGAGTTGCACTTGGCAGCCCAAATTTCGTCATCTTATGTTGAAGAGTTCCTTTGCAGGAACACTTTGAATTTTCAGGTTTAACTTCTTTTTTCCCTATATGAATACATGCATTTGGAATGCTCAATCAAACACAGTTTGTGATACCTGTTTAAAACTTGGCACACTCAATGACTTCTCAGTGGCTCTTTATGCATTGTCCCCTGCTGAAGTATCCCCAAGCAGAGGCAAGGAAAATACACTTTCTTATGTAAGTGTTTGCAGAGATTCCACAAAACTCCCAAGTTTACTGGAATTTCAGCGAATATTTTTTCACTTGATCTTGTTGATACTAGGTAAGAAAGATGAGCATACCAGTTGCATTTGGCTGCCACAATTTCGTTCTTCTACGTTGAAACATTTGCTTTCAGGAAGACATTGAATTTGGGGGCTTTCTCTTCATTTTAACCGATAGGAATACATGCATTTGGAAGTCTAAATCAAACACTGGTTGTGCTAGCTGCTTGAAGCTTGACTCACTCAATTAGTTCCCGGTGTGCTCTCTTGATTGGTTCCCTGGTGACGTGGTCCTAAGTGGAGGCAAGGAACATACGCTTTCCTAAGGAAGCATTAACAGAGCTTCAACAGAGCTCCAATTTAACTGGAATCTCTGCAAATATTTACTCACCTGATCTTGATGATACTTGTCAGGAAAGATGAGTTTATCAGTTGCACTTAGCTACCCAAATTTCGTTCTTCTACGTTGAAAAGTTCGTTTGCAGGAACGCTTTTGAATGTTTAGGTTTCACTTCCTTTTCCCTTATAGGGATACATGCATCTGGAATTATACATCAAACACGGTTTATGCTAGCTGCTTGAAACTGAAACTCACTCAACTAGTTCTCAGTGTGATCTCTATGCTTTGTTTTCTGTTGAAGGAACCCTAAGCAGAGGCAAGGGAAAGAAACTTTCATTTGAAAGCATTTGCAGTGATTCCACAGAACTGTGAGTTTCCAGGATTCTCAGCAAATATTTCTTCACCCTAACTTGTTGTTACTCGACAGCAAAGATAAGTAGACCGGTTGCATTTGGCTGCCCAAATTTAGATCTTCTAGGTTGAACAGTTCGTTCGCAGGAACACTTTGAAATTTGAGGTTTCACTTCCTTTTCCCCTATAGGGATACATGCATTTGGAACTCTAACTCAAACGCGGTTGGTACTAGCTGCATGAAAGTTGACTCACTCAGTTAGTTCTCAGTGCACACTCTATGCTTTGTTTCCTGTTGAAGTAGCCCTAAGCAGAGGCAAGGAAAATATACTTTCATTTGAAAGTGTTTGCAGAGCTTCCACAGAACTCTGAGTTTACTGGAATCTCAGCAAAATTGTTTCACCCGATCTTGATGATACTTGGTAGCAAAGATGAGTATACCGGTTTCACTTGGCTGCCCAAATTTCGTTCTTCAGGGTTGAAGCATTCGTTTGCAGGAGCACTTTGAATTTTAAGTTTCACTTCCTTTTCCCTTATAGGGATACATGCATTATTAAGTGTATATCAAACACGGTTTGTGCTAGCTTCTTCAAACTTGACTCGCTCAATTCGTTCTCGGTGTCCTCTCTATGCTTTGTTCCCTGTGGTAGTAGCTCTAAGCGGAGGCCAGGAACATACACTTTCATTTGAAAGCATTTGCAAAGCTTGCACAGAACTTTGAGTTTACCGGAATCTCAGCAAATGTTTATTCTCCCGAACTTGTTGATACTTGGTAGAAAAAAATGTGTATACCAGTTGCTCTTGGCAGCACAAATTTTGTTCTGCTAGGTTGAATCATTCCTTTGCAGGATGACTTGGATCAGTTAGGTTTTACTCCATTTTCCCCTATAGGGATACATGCTTTTGGAAATCGAAATCAAGCACGGTTTGTGCTAGCTGCTTGAAAATTGACTCACTGAATGAATTCTCATTGTGCTCTCTATGCTTTGTTACCGGTTTATGTACACCGAAGCAGAGCAGAGAAAAATAAACTTTCATTTGAAAGTGTTTGTAGTGCATCCACAGAACAGAGTTTACTGGAGTCTCAGCAAATATTTTTTCACCCGATCTTGTTGATACTTGGCAGCAAAACTGAGTATATGAGTTGCACTTGGCAGCCCAAATTTCGTCATCTTATGTTGAAGAGTTCCTTTGCAGGAACACTTTGAATTTTCAGGTTTAACTTCTTTTTTCCCTATATGAATACATGCATTTGGAATGCTCAATCAAACACAGTTTGTGATACCTGTTTAAAACTTGGCACACTCAATGACTTCTCAGTGGCTCTTTATGCATTGTCCCCTGCTGAAGTATCCCCAAGCAGAGGCAAGGAAAATACACTTTCTTATGTAAGTGTTTGCAGAGATTCCACAAAACTCCCAAGTTTACTGGAATTTCAGCGAATATTTTTTCACTTGATCTTGTTGATACTAGGTAAGAAAGATGAGCATACCAGTTGCATTTGGCTGCCACAATTTCGTTCTTCTACGTTGAAACATTTGCTTTCAGGAAGACATTGAATTTGGGGGCTTTCTCTTCATTTTAACCGATAGGAATACATGCATTTGGAAGTCTAAATCAAACACTGGTTGTGCTAGCTGCTTGAAGCTTGACTCACTCAATTAGTTCCCGGTGTGCTCTCTTGATTGGTTCCCTGGTGACGTGGTCCTAAGTGGAGGCAAGGAACATACGCTTTCCTAAGGAAGCATTAACAGAGCTTCAACAGAGCTCCAATTTAACTGGAATCTCTGCAAATATTTACTCACCTGATCTTGATGATACTTGTCAGGAAAGATGAGTTTATCAGTTGCACTTAGCTACCCAAATTTCGTTCTTCTACGTTGAAAAGTTCGTTTGCAGGAACGCTTTTGAATGTTTAGGTTTCACTTCCTTTTCCCTTATAGGGATACATGCATCTGGAATTATACATCAAACACGGTTTATGCTAGCTGCTTGAAACTGAAACTCACTCAACTAGTTCTCAGTGTGATCTCTATGCTTTGTTTTCTGTTGAAGGAACCCTAAGCAGAGGCAAGGGAAAGAAACTTTCATTTGAAAGCATTTGCAGTGATTCCACAGAACTGTGAGTTTCCAGGATTCTCAGCAAATATTTCTTCACCCTAACTTGTTGTTACTCGACAGCAAAGATAAGTAGACCGGTTGCATTTGGCTGCCCAAATTTAGATCTTCTAGGTTGAACAGTTCGTTCGCAGGAACACTTTGAAATTTGAGGTTTCACTTCCTTTTCCCCTATAGGGATACATGCATTTGGAACTCTAACTCAAACGCGGTTGGTACTAGCTGCATGAAAGTTGACTCACTCAGTTAGTTCTCAGTGCACACTCTATGCTTTGTTTCCTGTTGAAGTAGCCCTAAGCAGAGGCAAGGAAAATATACTTTCATTTGAAAGTGTTTGCAGAGCTTCCACAGAACTCTGAGTTTACTGGAATCTCAGCAAAATTTTTTCACCCGATCTTGATGATACTTGGTAGCAAAGATGAGTATACCGGTTTCACTTGGCTGCCCAAATTTCGTTCTTCAGGGTTGAAGCATTCGTTTGCAGGAGCACTTTGAATTTTAAGTTTCACTTCCTTTTCCCTTATAGGGATACATGCATTATTAAGTGTATATCAAACACGGTTTGTGCTAGCTTCTTCAAACTTGACTCGCTCAATTCGTTCTCGGTGTCCTCTCTATGCTTTGTTCCCTGTGGTAGTAGCTCTAAGCGGAGGCCAGGAACATACACTTTCATTTGAAAGCATTTGCAAAGCTTGCACAGAACTTTGAGTTTACCGGAATCTCAGCAAATGTTTATTCTCCCGAACTTGTTGATACTTGGTAGAAAAAAATGTGTATACCAGTTGCTCTTGGCAGCACAAATTTTGTTCTGCTAGGTTGAATCATTCCTTTGCAGGATGACTTGGATCAGTTAGGTTTTACTCCATTTTCCCCTATAGGGATACATGCTTTTGGAAATCGAAATCAAGCACGGTTTGTGCTAGCTGCTTGAAAATTGACTCACTGAATGAATTCTCATTGTGCTCTCTATGCTTTGTTACCGGTTTATGTACACCGAAGCAGAGCAGAGAAAAATAAACTTTCATTTGAAAGTGTTTGTAGTGCATCCACAGAACAGAGTTTACTGGAGTCTCAGCAAATATTTTTTCACCCGATCTTGTTGATACTTGGCAGCAAAACTGAGTATATGAGTTGCACTTGGCAGCCCAAATTTCGTCATCTTATGTTGAAGAGTTCCTTTGCAGGAACACTTTGAATTTTCAGGTTTAACTTCTTTTTTCCCTATATGAATACATGCATTTGGAATGCTCAATCAAACACAGTTTGTGATACCTGTTTAAAACTTGGCACACTCAATGACTTCTCAGTGGCTCTTTATGCATTGTCCCCTGCTGAAGTATCCCCAAGCAGAGGCAAGGAAAATACACTTTCTTATGTAAGTGTTTGCAGAGATTCCACAAAACTCCCAAGTTTACTGGAATTTCAGCGAATATTTTTTCACTTGATCTTGTTGATACTAGGTAAGAAAGATGAGCATACCAGTTGCATTTGGCTGCCACAATTTCGTTCTTCTACGTTGAAACATTTGCTTTCAGGAAGACATTGAATTTGGGGGCTTTCTCTTCATTTTAACCGATAGGAATACATGCATTTGGAAGTCTAAATCAAACACTGGTTGTGCTAGCTGCTTGAAGCTTGACTCACTCAATTAGTTCCCGGTGTGCTCTCTTGATTGGTTCCCTGGTGACGTGGTCCTAAGTGGAGGCAAGGAACATACGCTTTCCTAAGGAAGCATTAACAGAGCTTCAACAGAGCTCCAATTTAACTGGAATCTCTGCAAATATTTACTCACCTGATCTTGATGATACTTGTCAGGAAAGATGAGTTTATCAGTTGCACTTAGCTACCCAAATTTCGTTCTTCTACGTTGAAAAGTTCGTTTGCAGGAACGCTTTTGAATGTTTAGGTTTCACTTCCTTTTCCCTTATAGGGATACATGCATCTGGAATTATACATCAAACACGGTTTATGCTAGCTGCTTGAAACTGAAACTCACTCAACTAGTTCTCAGTGTGATCTCTATGCTTTGTTTTCTGTTGAAGGAACCCTAAGCAGAGGCAAGGGAAAGAAACTTTCATTTGAAAGCATTTGCAGTGATTCCACAGAACCGTGAGTTTCCAGGATTCTCAGCAAATATTTCTTCACCCTAACTTGTTGTTACTCGACAGCAAAGATAAGTAGACCGGTTGCATTTGGCTGCCCAAATTTAGATCTTCTAGGTTGAACAGTTCGTTCGCAGGAACACTTTGAAATTTGAGGTTTCACTTCCTTTTCCCCTATAGGGATACATGCATTTGGAACTCTAACTCAAACGCGGTTGGTACTAGCTGCATGAAAGTTGACTCACTCAGTTAGTTCTCAGTGCACACTCTATGCTTTGTTTCCTGTTGAAGTAGCCCTAAGCAGAGGCAAGGAAAATATACTTTCATTTGAAAGTGTTTGCAGAGCTTCCACAGAACTCTGAGTTTACTGGAATCTCAGCAAAATTGTTTCACCCGATCTTGATGATACTTGGTAGCAAAGATGAGTATACCGGTTTCACTTGGCTGCCCAAATTTCGTTCTTCAGGGTTGAAGCATTCGTTTGCAGGAGCACTTTGAATTTTAAGTTTCACTTCCTTTTCCCTTATAGGGATACATGCATTATTAAGTGTATATCAAACACGGTTTGTGCTAGCTTCTTCAAACTTGACTCGCTCAATTCGTTCTCGGTGTCCTCTCTATGCTTTGTTCCCTGTGGTAGTAGCTCTAAGCGGAGGCCAGGAACATACACTTTCATTTGAAAGCATTTGCAAAGCTTGCACAGAACTTTGAGTTTACCGGAATCTCAGCAAATGTTTATTCTCCCGAACTTGTTGATACTTGGTAGAAAAAAATGTGTATACCAGTTGCTCTTGGCAGCACAAATTTTGTTCTGCTAGGTTGAATCATTCCTTTGCAGGATGACTTGGATCAGTTAGGTTTTACTCCATTTTCCCCTATAGGGATACATGCTTTTGGAAATCGAAATCAAGCACGGTTTGTGCTAGCTGCTTGAAAATTGACTCACTGAATGAATTCTCATTGTGCTCTCTATGCTTTGTTACCGGTTTATGTACACCGAAGCAGAGCAGAGAAAAATAAACTTTCATTTGAAAGTGTTTGTAGTGCATCCACAGAACAGAGTTTACTGGAGTCTCAGCAAATATTTTTTCACCCGATCTTGTTGATACTTGGCAGCAAAACTGAGTAGATGAGTTGCACTTGGCAGCCCAAATTTCGTCATCTTATGTTGAAGAGTTCCTTTGCAGGAACACTTTGAATTTTCAGGTTTAACTTCTTTTTTCCCTATATGAATACATGCATTTGGAATGCTCAATCAAACACAGTTTGTGATACCTGTTTAAAACTTGGCACACTCAATGACTTCTCAGTGGCTCTTTATGCATTGTCCCCTGCTGAAGTATCCCCAAGCAGAGGCAAGGAAAATACACTTTCTTATGTAAGTGTTTGCAGAGATTCCACAAAACTCCCAAGTTTACTGGAATTTCAGCGAATATTTTTTCACTTGATCTTGTTGATACTAGGTAAGAAAGATGAGCATACCAGTTGCATTTGGCTGCCACAATTTCGTTCTTCTACGTTGAAACATTTGCTTTCAGGAAGACATTGAATTTGGGGGCTTTCTCTTCATTTTAACCGATAGGAATACATGCATTTGGAAGTCTAAATCAAACACTGGTTGTGCTAGCTGCTTGAAGCTTGACTCACTCAATTAGTTCCCGGTGTGCTCTCTTGATTGGTTCCCTGGTGACGTGGTCCTAAGTGGAGGCAAGGAACATACGCTTTCCTAAGGAAGCATTAACAGAGCTTCAACAGAGCTCCAATTTAACTGGAATCTCTGCAAATATTTACTCACCTGATCTTGATGATACTTGTCAGGAAAGATGAGTTTATCAGTTGCACTTAGCTACCCAAATTTCGTTCTTCTACGTTGAAAAGTTCGTTTGCAGGAACGCTTTTGAATGTTTAGGTTTCACTTCCTTTTCCCTTATAGGGATACATGCATCTGGAATTATACATCAAACACGGTTTATGCTAGCTGCTTGAAACTGAAACTCACTCAACTAGTTCTCAGTGTGATCTCTATGCTTTGTTTTCTGTTGAAGGAACCCTAAGCAGAGGCAAGGGAAAGAAACTTTCATTTGAAAGCATTTGCAGTGATTCCACAGAACTGTGAGTTTCCAGGATTCTCAGCAAATATTTCTTCACCCTAACTTGTTGTTACTCGACAGCAAAGATAAGTAGACCGGTTGCATTTGGCTGCCCAAATTTAGATCTTCTAGGTTGAACAGTTCGTTCGCAGGAACACTTTGAAATTTGAGGTTTCACTTCCTTTTCCCCTATAGGGATACATGCATTTGGAACTCTAACTCAAACGCGGTTGGTACTAGCTGCATGAAAGTTGACTCACTCAGTTAGTTCTCAGTGCACACTCTATGCTTTGTTTCCTGTTGAAGTAGCCCTAAGCAGAGGCAAGGAAAATATACTTTCATTTGAAAGTGTTTGCAGAGCTTCCACAGAACTCTGAGTTTACTGGAATCTCAGCAAAATTGTTTCACCCGATCTTGATGATACTTGGTAGCAAAGATGAGTATACCGGTTTCACTTGGCTGCCCAAATTTCGTTCTTCAGGGTTGAAGCATTCGTTTGCAGGAGCACTTTGAATTTTAAGTTTCACTTCCTTTTCCCTTATAGGGATACATGCATTATTAAGTGTATATCAAACACGGTTTGTGCTAGCTTCTTCAAACTTGACTCGCTCAATTCGTTCTCGGTGTCCTCTCTATGCTTTGTTCCCTGTGGTAGTAGCTCTAAGCGGAGGCCAGGAACATACACTTTCATTTGAAAGCATTTGCAAAGCTTGCACAGAACTTTGAGTTTACCGGAATCTCAGCAAATGTTTATTCTCCCGAACTTGTTGATACTTGGTAGAAAAAAATGTGTATACCAGTTGCTCTTGGCAGCACAAATTTTGTTCTGCTAGGTTGAATCATTCCTTTGCAGGATGACTTGGATCAGTTAGGTTTTACTCCATTTTCCCCTATAGGGATACATGCTTTTGGAAATCGAAATCAAGCACGGTTTGTGCTAGCTGCTTGAAAATTGACTCACTGAATGAATTCTCATTGTGCTCTCTATGCTTTGTTACCGGTTTATGTACACCGAAGCAGAGCAGAGAAAAATAAACTTTCATTTGAAAGTGTTTGTAGTGCATCCACAGAACAGAGTTTACTGGAGTCTCAGCAAATATTTTTTCACCCGATCTTGTTGATACTTGGCAGCAAAACTGAGTATATGAGTTGCACTTGGCAGCCCAAATTTCGTCATCTTATGTTGAAGAGTTCCTTTGCAGGAACACTTTGAATTTTCAGGTTTAACTTCTTTTTTCCCTATATGAATACATGCATTTGGAATGCTCAATCAAACACAGTTTGTGATACCTGTTTAAAACTTGGCACACTCAATGACTTCTCAGTGGCTCTTTATGCATTGTCCCCTGCTGAAGTATCCCCAAGCAGAGGCAAGGAAAATACACTTTCTTATGTAAGTGTTTGCAGAGATTCCACAAAACTCCCAAGTTTACTGGAATTTCAGCGAATATTTTTTCACTTGATCTTGTTGATACTAGGTAAGAAAGATGAGCATACCAGTTGCATTTGGCTGCCACAATTTCGTTCTTCTACGTTGAAACATTTGCTTTCAGGAAGACATTGAATTTGGGGGCTTTCTCTTCATTTTAACCGATAGGAATACATGCATTTGGAAGTCTAAATCAAACACTGGTTGTGCTAGCTGCTTGAAGCTTGACTCACTCAATTAGTTCCCGGTGTGCTCTCTTGATTGGTTCCCTGGTGACGTGGTCCTAAGTGGAGGCAAGGAACATACGCTTTCCTAAGGAAGCATTAACAGAGCTTCAACAGAGCTCCAATTTAACTGGAATCTCTGCAAATATTTACTCACCTGATCTTGATGATACTTGTCAGGAAAGATGAGTTTATCAGTTGCACTTAGCTACCCAAATTTCGTTCTTCTACGTTGAAAAGTTCGTTTGCAGGAACGCTTTTGAATGTTTAGGTTTCACTTCCTTTTCCCTTATAGGGATACATGCATCTGGAATTATACATCAAACACGGTTTATGCTAGCTGCTTGAAACTGAAACTCACTCAACTAGTTCTCAGTGTGATCTCTATGCTTTGTTTTCTGTTGAAGGAACCCTAAGCAGAGGCAAGGGAAAGAAACTTTCATTTGAAAGCATTTGCAGTGATTCCACAGAACTGTGAGTTTCCAGGATTCTCAGCAAATATTTCTTCACCCTAACTTGTTGTTACTCGACAGCAAAGATAAGTAGACCGGTTGCATTTGGCTGCCCAAATTTAGATCTTCTAGGTTGAACAGTTCGTTCGCAGGAACACTTTGAAATTTGAGGTTTCACTTCCTTTTCCCCTATAGGGATACATGCATTTGGAACTCTAACTCAAACGCGGTTGGTACTAGCTGCATGAAAGTTGACTCACTCAGTTAGTTCTCAGTGCACACTCTATGCTTTGTTTCCTGTTGAAGTAGCCCTAAGCAGAGGCAAGGAAAATATACTTTCATTTGAAAGTGTTTGCAGAGCTTCCACAGAACTCTGAGTTTACTGGAATCTCAGCAAAATTGTTTCACCCGATCTTGATGATACTTGGTAGCAAAGATGAGTATACCGGTTTCACTTGGCTGCCCAAATTTCGTTCTTCAGGGTTGAAGCATTCGTTTGCAGGAGCACTTTGAATTTTAAGTTTCACTTCCTTTTCCCTTATAGGGATACATGCATTATTAAGTGTATATCAAACACGGTTTGTGCTAGCTTCTTCAAACTTGACTCGCTCAATTCGTTCTCGGTGTCCTCTCTATGCTTTGTTCCCTGTGGTAGTAGCTCTAAGCGGAGGCCAGGAACATACACTTTCATTTGAAAGCATTTGCAAAGCTTGCACAGAACTTTGAGTTTACCGGAATCTCAGCAAATGTTTATTCTCCCGAACTTGTTGATACTTGGTAGAAAAAAATGTGTATACCAGTTGCTCTTGGCAGCACAAATTTTGTTCTGCTAGGTTGAATCATTCCTTTGCAGGATGACTTGGATCAGTTAGGTTTTACTCCATTTTCCCCTATAGGGATACATGCTTTTGGAAATCGAAATCAAGCACGGTTTGTGCTAGCTGCTTGAAAATTGACTCACTGAATGAATTCTCATTGTGCTCTCTATGCTTTGTTACCGGTTTATGTACACCGAAGCAGAGCAGAGAAAAATAAACTTTCATTTGAAAGTGTTTGTAGTGCATCCACAGAACAGAGTTTACTGGAGTCTCAGCAAATATTTTTTCACCCGATCTTGTTGATACTTGGCAGCAAAACTGAGTATATGAGTTGCACTTGGCAGCCCAAATTTCGTCATCTTATGTTGAAGAGTTCCTTTGCAGGAACACTTTGAATTTTCAGGTTTAACTTCTTTTTTCCCTATATGAATACATGCATTTGGAATGCTCAATCAAACACAGTTTGTGATACCTGTTTAAAACTTGGCACACTCAATGACTTCTCAGTGGCTCTTTATGCATTGTCCCCTGCTGAAGTATCCCCAAGCAGAGGCAAGGAAAATACACTTTCTTATGTAAGTGTTTGCAGAGATTCCACAAAACTCCCAAGTTTACTGGAATTTCAGCGAATATTTTTTCACTTGATCTTGTTGATACTAGGTAAGAAAGATGAGCATACCAGTTGCATTTGGCTGCCACAATTTCGTTCTTCTACGTTGAAACATTTGCTTTCAGGAAGACATTGAATTTGGGGGCTTTCTCTTCATTTTAACCGATAGGAATACATGCATTTGGAAGTCTAAATCAAACACTGGTTGTGCTAGCTGCTTGAAGCTTGACTCACTCAATTAGTTCCCGGTGTGCTCTCTTGATTGGTTCCCTGGTGACGTGGTCCTAAGTGGAGGCAAGGAACATACGCTTTCCTAAGGAAGCATTAACAGAGCTTCAACAGAGCTCCAATTTAACTGGAATCTCTGCAAATATTTACTCACCTGATCTTGATGATACTTGTCAGGAAAGATGAGTTTATCAGTTGCACTTAGCTACCCAAATTTCGTTCTTCTACGTTGAAAAGTTCGTTTGCAGGAACGCTTTTGAATGTTTAGGTTTCACTTCCTTTTCCCTTATAGGGATACATGCATCTGGAATTATACATCAAACACGGTTTATGCTAGCTGCTTGAAACTGAAACTCACTCAACTAGTTCTCAGTGTGATCTCTATGCTTTGTTTTCTGTTGAAGGAACCCTAAGCAGAGGCAAGGGAAAGAAACTTTCATTTGAAAGCATTTGCAGTGATTCCACAGAACTGTGAGTTTCCAGGATTCTCAGCAAATATTTCTTCACCCTAACTTGTTGTTACTCGACAGCAAAGATAAGTAGACCGGTTGCATTTGGCTGCCCAAATTTAGATCTTCTAGGTTGAACAGTTCGTTCGCAGGAACACTTTGAAATTTGAGGTTTCACTTCCTTTTCCCCTATAGGGATACATGCATTTGGAACTCTAACTCAAACGCGGTTGGTACTAGCTGCATGAAAGTTGACTCACTCAGTTAGTTCTCAGTGCACACTCTATGCTTTGTTTCCTGTTGAAGTAGCCCTAAGCAGAGGCAAGGAAAATATACTTTCATTTGAAAGTGTTTGCAGAGCTTCCACAGAACTCTGAGTTTACTGGAATCTCAGCAAAATTGTTTCACCCGATCTTGATGATACTTGGTAGCAAAGATGAGTATACCGGTTTCACTTGGCTGCCCAAATTTCGTTCTTCAGGGTTGAAGCATTCGTTTGCAGGAGCACTTTGAATTTTAAGTTTCACTTCCTTTTCCCTTATAGGGATACATGCATTATTAAGTGTATATCAAACACGGTTTGTGCTAGCTTCTTCAAACTTGACTCGCTCAATTCGTTCTCGGTGTCCTCTCTATGCTTTGTTCCCTGTGGTAGTAGCTCTAAGCGGAGGCCAGGAACATACACTTTCATTTGAAAGCATTTGCAAAGCTTGCACAGAACTTTGAGTTTACCGGAATCTCAGCAAATGTTTATTCTCCCGAACTTGTTGATACTTGGTAGAAAAAAATGTGTATACCAGTTGCTCTTGGCAGCACAAATTTTGTTCTGCTAGGTTGAATCATTCCTTTGCAGGATGACTTGGATCAGTTAGGTTTTACTCCATTTTCCCCTATAGGGATACATGCTTTTGGAAATCGAAATCAAGCACGGTTTGTGCTAGCTGCTTGAAAATTGACTCACTGAATGAATTCTCATTGTGCTCTCTATGCTTTGTTACCGGTTTATGTACACCGAAGCAGAGCAGAGAAAAATAAACTTTCATTTGAAAGTGTTTGTAGTGCATCCACAGAACAGAGTTTACTGGAGTCTCAGCAAATATTTTTTCACCCGATCTTGTTGATACTTGGCAGCAAAACTGAGTATATGAGTTGCACTTGGCAGCCCAAATTTCGTCATCTTATGTTGAAGAGTTCCTTTGCAGGAACACTTTGAATTTTCAGGTTTAACTTCTTTTTTCCCTATATGAATACATGCATTTGGAATGCTCAATCAAACACAGTTTGTGATACCTGTTTAAAACTTGGCACACTCAATGACTTCTCAGTGGCTCTTTATGCATTGTCCCCTGCTGAAGTATCCCCAAGCAGAGGCAAGGAAAATACACTTTCTTATGTAAGTGTTTGCAGAGATTCCACAAAACTCCCAAGTTTACTGGAATTTCAGCGAATATTTTTTCACTTGATCTTGTTGATACTAGGTAAGAAAGATGAGCATACCAGTTGCATTTGGCTGCCACAATTTCGTTCTTCTACGTTGAAACATTTGCTTTCAGGAAGACATTGAATTTGGGGGCTTTCTCTTCATTTTAACCGATAGGAATACATGCATTTGGAAGTCTAAATCAAACACTGGTTGTGCTAGCTGCTTGAAGCTTGACTCACTCAATTAGTTCCCGGTGTGCTCTCTTGATTGGTTCCCTGGTGACGTGGTCCTAAGTGGAGGCAAGGAACATACGCTTTCCTAAGGAAGCATTAACAGAGCTTCAACAGAGCTCCAATTTAACTGGAATCTCTGCAAATATTTACTCACCTGATCTTGATGATACTTGTCAGGAAAGATGAGTTTATCAGTTGCACTTAGCTACCCAAATTTCGTTCTTCTACGTTGAAAAGTTCGTTTGCAGGAACGCTTTTGAATGTTTAGGTTTCACTTCCTTTTCCCTTATAGGGATACATGCATCTGGAATTATACATCAAACACGGTTTATGCTAGCTGCTTGAAACTGAAACTCACTCAACTAGTTCTCAGTGTGATCTCTATGCTTTGTTTTCTGTTGAAGGAACCCTAAGCAGAGGCAAGGGAAAGAAACTTTCATTTGAAAGCATTTGCAGTGATTCCACAGAACTGTGAGTTTCCAGGATTCTCAGCAAATATTTCTTCACCCTAACTTGTTGTTACTCGACAGCAAAGATAAGTAGACCGGTTGCATTTGGCTGCCCAAATTTAGATCTTCTAGGTTGAACAGTTCGTTCGCAGGAACACTTTGAAATTTGAGGTTTCACTTCCTTTTCCCCTATAGGGATACATGCATTTGGAACTCTAACTCAAACGCGGTTGGTACTAGCTGCATGAAAGTTGACTCACTCAGTTAGTTCTCAGTGCACACTCTATGCTTTGTTTCCTGTTGAAGTAGCCCTAAGCAGAGGCAAGGAAAATATACTTTCATTTGAAAGTGTTTGCAGAGCTTCCACAGAACTCTGAGTTTACTGGAATCTCAGCAAAATTGTTTCACCCGATCTTGATGATACTTGGTAGCAAAGATGAGTATACCGGTTTCACTTGGCTGCCCAAATTTCGTTCTTCAGGGTTGAAGCATTCGTTTGCAGGAGCACTTTGAATTTTAAGTTTCACTTCCTTTTCCCTTATAGGGATACATGCATTATTAAGTGTATATCAAACACGGTTTGTGCTAGCTTCTTCAAACTTGACTCGCTCAATTCGTTCTCGGTGTCCTCTCTATGCTTTGTTCCCTGTGGTAGTAGCTCTAAGCGGAGGCCAGGAACATACACTTTCATTTGAAAGCATTTGCAAAGCTTGCACAGAACTTTGAGTTTACCGGAATCTCAGCAAATGTTTATTCTCCCGAACTTGTTGATACTTGGTAGAAAAAAATGTGTATACCAGTTGCTCTTGGCAGCACAAATTTTGTTCTGCTAGGTTGAATCATTCCTTTGCAGGATGACTTGGATCAGTTAGGTTTTACTCCATTTTCC